>NC_049217.1:6073212-6143212 GCF_013347855.1 Anguilla anguilla
ACGAGCAGGAGCGGATCTCTCTGGACTCCTTCGGCTCGGTCGAGCGCTCGGAGGACGGTTACCCAGCCGTGCAGCTGGACCTGGACACCATCGACAGCGGGTTCCAGGAGCCGGACTGCGGCAGCCCTGTCGGGTCGGAATTCAGCGGGGCGGAGCCGAGGGAGGGCGGGGCGGGCGACTCCCACACCAACTACATCAAACAGTGGGTGGCCTTCACCTCGGCGGTGGGGGAGACAGGGGGGCTCCACTGACTGAGGGTGCTCCTTGTACAGCAGAGACATGGGGTGACCCCAACCCACCCCCCAGTCTGACCATCGAACCTAGTCTGGACTCCCGTTGCTTGGGTACATGGTCACATGGGGCCTCATTTATAAAAATGTTCTTAGATTTATACTTGAACTTAGTCTTAAGATCATTTCCGACGGTGTGCTTACGTTCGATTCATAAAAGATACTGAGGATAAAAAACCTTGCTTACGTAGGTTCTAAGAAGCCCATTTGTAACTTACGCACCAGTGATCTATAGATCTCAAATTAACTTAAAATTGACGGCACCTGAACATGCCTTACAATCAGCGATTTCCCCTTATATAATGCTAACACAAATGAGGGTTTCATCAGGAATGACCATGGAGCAAAAGAGAAAAGCAAACTTTTTGGAAGACAAGATCACGGCAATGGTAGAGGAGATTGAAGACAGGCAACATGTATTATTCTGACCTTAAACTGCAAGGGTGGGAAAAAAATAGCCATACATAACCAGCAGGAAAATCACTTACGTCAAGGCTAAACTTTGCGTACAGATAAGATCATTTCCATGTCAAAATAAGGTTTTATAAATAACTACGTATACGTGGTTTTCTGCGTAAATCCAAAATTGATCGTAAGTCCGTTTTATAAATGAGGCCCCAGGACTCTAAAAGTCAGGGTTGCAACATAATTCAGAGACATTTTATGTTGCCCTGCCTTGCTTTTGTTCCTGGATGATGATTCCCTGACTTGTGTTTCACGCAGTTCTGCAAACCAGCTGCATAGGGTGACTGTATTTTTTAATTCTGATATATTTTCACACTGTCCCACTCCTGAATGAGTAATCCTTAATTAAGTCTTGAAATTGATCTCGATGCAGTAAGAATCTCCTCTCTTTCCTCAAATGTTCTCTATCTGGATGAGAATGAAAGTAAATGACCATTTTGATCCCATTTTGATCCCAAAAAAACATAAAGCTGCAAGGTTTGCATACTGCCCATCACATACTAAAAAATGTGCATAAAAAGTACACAGTATGCTTCATACACGGTACGTAATTTTAGCACACAGTAGTCAAGAGGCTGATTTGGACGTAGCCTAAGGGTGTTTTCTATGTGTGTCACCTCCTATTTACACCCCAGTGAAGTGGGAAATCACGGATGACTCAAATGAACTTTAGAATATAAATAACAACATACTTCTATTACATTTAGTTCATAAGAATGAATAAAGGTGCCAGTAATTGTGACACACAGATTTTTGAATGCAGAGTTCTGGATACAGTTTTTTTTTAAAATTGGAATAAGTTTACCTCAAAGTTTAGATTTCTTTCAAATTTTGAGTGCAAGATCAAGTTGATAAACAACAGTGACCTTTTTATGGCCTTTCTCCTTATCTTAAGCAAAGGTCAGCACTAGTCCAGAGGGTTTTGTATGTTTTCCATTTACTGTATATGATTCATGAAGTATATAACTGAGAACCTCAAGGCATTTGAAGTGTTAATACTGTAAATAAATGTGATAGCACATCTGTCTGATGGAGAAATTCCTAGTATTTTTAAAAGATCACTCTTGTCTTTTGATTTACAGAGTCTCTACAAATGCATTTCAGAAAAGTTAAACAACTTAAAAGAACATGCCAGAAATTGTCTGTGAATTAAAAAGGTGAATTTATTTGAATGACCACAATGTCTTCAGATGGTAAGATTAAAAAACACAGGTCAAGTTACTTGAAATAATTTGGGAAACATTGGGTAGCATTGCTTTGGAATACAGCTTGTTTAATTTGTAATGCGCTAAGATAGCCAGTATTGTTTCTTGTAACTTTGCCTAATTTACATATCAATACTTTTTAATGGCAAGCCAAGATTTTGCACATTTGAATTAATGGCCTATAGATGGTTATTTGTATGTGTAAGTAACTTGGAATTTGTGTACGTTGAAAACGTGTTTTTCCTCAGATATCATTAGCTTTTTGTATTGTGTTTGTTATGAGTAACTGATAATAGTAATGCATATAAATGTAGGCTATGAGAGAGACATGGATTGGCCCACACATAAATACATGCAAACACACATACATTCTAGCTGAGAGAAACACATAGGCATTGATTCAGTCATATTCCTTCACCATGAATGAGAAATAAATGAGTGGTTTTTTTTTTCATATTTTTAAATGGAAGTGTTTTTAATGGGCTAGTGTACATGACAGACCTACTAATTGTTTGGGGTTTTATTGTGTGGAGGTGTGAAGCTGCTTGTGAATTCTGTCTGTGAGGTCAGAAGGAACAGAAGCTAATAAGTTCTTAAGGGCTGAGAGTCTGCGGTCATTTAAAGGCTCTGTGGTTATTTCTGGGGGAAACTCTGAAAAGTGCCAAGGGATGACTTGGTAGGACGGCGTACTCACCGTCGCAATCAGACTGAAACCTATAAGTGCACCGCCCTTTGACTAATGAACCGTCTTCATGTCTGCAGACTCCGTAGAGCTCAGAGGTACTTTTGCAGGGCGGAGCTAATTTAGGGACCAAGTTAATCCCCTGGCGTAATCTGTGGATACACTATATGAAAGTTCACGGGTTGAGAACTGCACCATCATGGGTAAAGAACCGGTCTAGTAACCTAAAGGTCCCAGGTTCAATTCCCAAGTAGGACACTGCCGTTGTACCCTTGAGCAAGGTACTCAACCTGCACTGCTTCAGTATACACTCACCGGCCACTTCATTAGGTGACAGGAGTGGCACCCAGTGTGGTCTTCTACTGTTGTAGCCCATCTGCTTCTAGGTTTGACGTGGTTTGTGTTCAGAGATGCTCTTCTGCATACCTCAGTTGTAACGAGTGGTTATTTGAGTTACTGTTGCCTTTCTATCAGCTTGAACCAGTCTGGCCATTCTCCTCTGACCTCTGCCATCAACAAGGCATTTTCGCCCAGAGAACTGCCACTCACTGGATATTTTATCTTTTTCGGACCATTCTCTGTAAACCCTAGAGATGGTTGTGCTTTAAAATCCCAGTAGATCAGCTGTTTCTGAAATACTCAAACCAGCCCGTCTGGCACTAACAACCATGCCACGTTCAAAGTCACTTAAATCACCTTTATTCCCCATTCTGATGCTTGGTTTGAACTTCAGCAGATCGTCTTGACCATGTCTACATGCCTAAATGCATTGAGTTGCTGCCACGTGATTGGCTGATTAGATATTTGCATTAACGGGTGCAGTTTGCAGTTGAACAGGTGTACCTAATGAAGTGGCCGTTGAGTGTACATCCAGCTGTATAAATGGATGCGATATAAAGTGCTGTGTCAAATGTTGTGTAAGTCGCTCTGGATAAGAGCATCTGTGTTCACAACTGAAAGTGATGAATAGTAGCATGGGTGATTAGTCTGTGGGGCGACTTTGGCGAAGGATTCAACGTAGGCTCAGTGAGCCCATGCTGGTCCCTGTAGTAGACAGAGAGAGGGGAGATGGAAGGGTGTGGCACGTAAAACGAGAACAAAAGAGAACAGGTGCGGTGGGCGGAAAGGTTTCTTATGCAGAATAAGTGGAAGGGTTTCTTATACAGAATAAGCGGAAGGGTTTCTTATACAGAATAAGAGGAAGGGTTTCTTATGCAGAATAAGCGGAAGGGTTTCTTATGCAGAATAAGCGGAAGGGTTTCTTATGCAGAATAAGCGGAAAGGTTTCTTATACAGAATAAGTGGAAGGGTTTCTTATACAGAATAAGAGGAAGGGTTTCTTATGCAGAATAAGCAGAAGGGTTTCTTATGCAGAATAAGTGGAAGGGTATCTTATGCAGAATAAGCGGAAGGGTATCTTATGCAGAATAAGTGGAAGGGTTTCTTATACAGAATAAGTGGAAGGGTTTCTTATGCAGAATAAGCGGAAGGGTTTCTTATGCAGAATAAGCGGAAGGGTTTCTTATGCAGAATAAGTGGAAAGGAAGAGTTTGAGGCGCAGCTCATTTCCTCTAAACATCCGCCATTTTAGCCCCATATACAGATTCTCAACGGGAGCACAGTTAATACCTCCTTGGAAAAAGGTGTCTCCATTCCTAATGGATCCCATAGAGCTTGGAGTACTTACAACAAATTCATCCACAGTCTTTCTCAGAGGATACACGATACAAAAGATCTACAGTAGCAGGAAAAAATATGGAAACACTGCACTTAAAGAAGTTTCGTACTCCTAAAACTTTTATCTGTGGCCTTTCTTCTGCCGTTGTTTCTCTGAGCCGTTTCCATGGGTAAAAATGCATTTGAAATGCTTATCTTCTTGTCCATGAGTGATAACAACATCATGTGACCATCATTGTGAGAGCCAAAAAGGCAAATGAATTTTTCATATTATGTGGATAAATACTGGACACAAAATATAAGTTCAAGCTGATTATAAAATTTCCAAGAGTAGTATACATTAGACTGCTCAATTATGTAGGTATTAACTAATATATGCAGGAGGGTGTAATGGTAATTATTACTTACTGCAACACAAAAGCACGTTATTTCTTTATTTTTGCTTTATGTTGATATACATATTACATTTAGTATGCTGAAAACTGTTTCAAGATATCAATCATCAATCGTCAAACTGTGCTTAGAAATGCAGTGTTTATATAATGCTATAATACTAATAATAGTACTGTAGATTATGAACAGAAGGAATACAAGCTTCTTGAACCCTATGCATCCATATCTACTTCCCTTAATTATGAGATAACAGCCAGAGTCCTCAATTCTTTAGTTCATGAATAAACTTTGGTGTGATTGCTTCGGGTAATATATAAAATATCCTATACCAAGTGAAAGGTTTAGGAACTCTATGAGTAGTTGTCACATTAATATACTGCAGGACAGTTAGTGAGAGTGCAGATCTATTTGTTATAAGTGGTAGGCTAAATAGGGTATGTTAATCAACTAATTTACACTGCATTTTTTGACCCTGGCTTTGTTGGCGGCAACGGTGTTACTTTTTCGTTTGAGTGATTGTGTGATGATGATCGTTCTATGTTATTCATATCTGTGCATTACATCCATCCATATCAGTATACACTCTTTTCTCGGTTGAGAAATGCGCTTCTCGGTACGGTCCACGCTGTACTGCCATTGGTTCATTTCTGCAGACACCGCCACCTTTAAGGGAAAGCGCACAGAGTTTGGTTAACGACGCCCGCGTTCACTTGGCAAGTTGTTAACCACTTTTGTGATACTGGTTAACCCCGAATGCAGTCCTTAGGTTTTGTGAAGCCGGCTAACACAAAGAAACCCGGGGTAGGCATATGTTACGCTTTCTTCGTAGTATACTCCCTGATTGTTTTCAGGCTAAGTGTTCAACCCGTATGAAGACATTGGCCCCTGACCAATCAGTTCACTGGAAAAACGGCATGTGAATTTTTGGAACTGTAATCTCAGCAGAATTCAGACTAAAATGCAAGTCAGTGATTACATATCGTTTTCACTTAATGTGCGCAACAATCATGACATAATTCAAATTCAAAAGCAAAAGCCCAGTTTGCCTTTTCATTTTCAAGTTAATGTAGCCTATGCATTTATCAGACTATTTGAAAATGGAAATGCAAATTAAGTCCATTTGACGTTTTCATACATAGGCTGTCAAATGCCTATGGTACCCTGTCAAATGCAAATGTAACCATCAAAAATGTAGCCTATGTTTCGTTTGAAATATCATTCTTGTATGTGTATGATTTAACGATAAAAAGGAAACAATATACCGGTATTGCATGTTTGAAGGCCAACCAACGTCTCACTTTGAAAGGCTGACCATACATTAAAATCCATTGTAGTTCTTCCATTAGCAGTTGTGGATCTCGCCGATTTACATTTTAATTTGAAATATGGCCGGATCATTTTTCCATACCCGTTTACGTCGGTGCACAGATTGTGAAACAGGCTTTAAGGGCAGCGATTTTTTTTTCTTAGGATGAGTTTGGAAGGTACATGCATAATTCATAGAAACCTTACCCAATCTTATCTTGAGTGATATGAAAATAGGAGTCCCCATAAATGTAAATTTTTGTATTTTGCTCATTTACTCAAAAAATATTTAGTCTAGCATTAGGCTACGGAATTTTATTTTTAACAGTTTGACATGCCAGTAGTTATTGACCGTTTAAATGGCTCCTTTGGTGAAAGTTTCTCGTGAGAAGACCTCACTCAAAAACCCAAAAAATGTTTCATTCTTAACACTCCCTCCCATCCCTCAACATGCAGAACGTGCGCCGGGGGTTGGGGATAATGCACCGCCCTTGTTACTGCGTATGCCTAGAACGGGTCCTGGAATACGCTAATGTACCACCACAGCGCAGAGGGCGATGGCAGTCACTGGGTGGGCGATTGTGGTAGTGAGTCAGATGTGAAATCAGCCGTACAAAGAAAATGTCATCGAGTTACTCGGAACAACAGCGGGTCTAATCGGGCTTGGTACTTTCCCCAGATAATCGCTGAACCCTCCTCTCGCTCTGCTTTTGATGAACCAGGAGCACAGTACGCTCTGTCCCGTCCCTTGTCAGCTATGTCCTGTCTCGGTCATTCTTATCGCTTTCAACAAATGAATAAATGAGTGTTAAATGAGTTCAATAAACGAGTGTTTTCTGATGATAAAATCGATCATCTGTCAAATGTCTTCTCTTAGTACTCGTGGTAAGCTACTTTCAAGATTACACATTGACAATGATTTTTCACTTGGAGAGAAAAATAATAACCGAATGAAGCTTCTTGAAAATGTAGACATTCGATGTGGTCGGAAGACATTATGCATAATATGCAGTGGTGTGGGAGCTGTGATAACGTTGTTGTCAAACTAAGTAATTTATTTAAACCATAGAAAATTTGTTGGGAAAATGCATCTAAAAAATTGCAACATTAAATGAATATTGATTAAATGGCTGTTATGTTTTCCATAAGGATAGCATGGATGACCAGATAACACAAAACAGCAGTGAAACAATGCACGTGGAGAGCCTTCTCATACAATCAGTTGCGGGGGAGAATAGGCCTCGGGAGGGTTTGCGTCCATAACGAATCTCCCTATAAAGAAACCTTTGCGACTACTCTAAACGGTGTGTTTTAATGCAATTAAGACGTGCGCAGTGGTATTTGATTAACAGTAATTAAATCAGAGACTGACGACGCCCCCCTCATTCTATATTCACTCCGCGTAACAAATCATAGTAA
This sequence comes from Anguilla anguilla, assembly GCF_013347855.1. NCBI lineage: Eukaryota > Metazoa > Chordata > Actinopteri > Anguilliformes > Anguillidae > Anguilla > Anguilla anguilla. The sequence goes on from NC_049217.1 coordinate 6,080,649, forward strand.
ACCTAGAGGTCGAAACCGACATCAGGAAATGTCTTTTTCGTCAAGTGCGCTCATTGCGATACACTTCCGAGCGCACCAGATCTTCTGTTTCATGCTCCCCACGGACTGTTCCGCCGATAAACCTCACGAGGTAACGTGTGACACTTCTCTTTTCCTTGGGCAAGGATTGTGCTCTGTGGCGCGTTATATGAAGTGAACTGTGAGGCGTACAATGAAGAAAATAATGATAAACCCGGAGTTAAAATCCAGGTTTTAGTCTTATAGAACCTGATCTTGAAAAGCAAGGTACGTTGTATTGTAACATGTTTACAACAATTAGCCTAAGTTTTAAATTGAATGCATTCTCTGGTTAAGTGGAAATCTGTTCATATATATTTTTTTAAATAGGCCTATATGGACCGTTCATTTCGCAAAAACGTCCTAATAGAAGAATGGCAACTTTAAAGACGCTAAAATAAGCTTGTGTTGGCAAAAGATGTTTAATCTGATGTGTGTTTATTAAATGTGCTTCATGTAATTTCGAAGTGAATATACACTTTATTGGCTAAAACGAGGGTTTCAACATTTTCTAATCCAGGGAGCACCACCCGACATCCAAGCACGTTAAAAAGTTTTTTTTTAAGCTTTATAGTTTGTAATATTTTACCAAATCTGTATATAAGCATTGCATAACAAATCTGGCCAGGGACCCCCTATAGTACCTTCAAGGACCCCAAGGCTCTGCGAACCCCCTTTTGAGAACCCAGGGACTTAATTATAGGCTCGCACATGCGTAATGCAATTTCTGCTTATCATTTGCTTGTTTACCTTTCATCCCTGCACGTGTTTTTAAATCACAGTTGACAAGCTATTTGTTTCCGTTTTCCAACGGAAAATACAACCTGTCCTACCTGACGGGAAGTTCCTCGCCTCAAGGTGGTTTGCGTTACTATAACGAAATGGAAAGAGAGTGGGACCTGGAAATGGAACGTGAGGTGCCCTGCGGGGACCATGGTCGCTTTACATTTCAGAATAGGCTATATATTTTGATTTGGTTCTTTTATTTTTCCAAGGCGTTCAATAAATCCGAAAAGGTGAATCAAACAGCAAGCGCCTCTTCCCCCTACGTTACATGAGTTTAACATAGCACCTTCACGTTGCACTTGTATCTTGATCTTGATGCTGTAGCTGTTCATCATATCTCTTGCAATCATGACGCACTTCTAGTTTAAGACTTACCTTAACTTTACTGATCGCCTGTGCTTACCGCGTGATCTAGACTTGATGTCCTTGGCTATGGATAATTGAGCTATAGGCTACTTCATGAGAATTGTATCTTATCTGATCTATCTGCGTTCTGCAGTTGTTCCCACGATCAGTATGCACGTATTGACCTTCGTTTTGAATAAAGCGTCTGCCAGATAAAATGTAGTGTACTGTACTGTAATAAACGAATTGTAATTATTATCTATAACCTTAATTTCGATCAAACCAAGAGGAGCTAACCTGGCTAACGTTAGTTCACTTTGCACTCACTCGTCGCATCTGGACAATGCAGTTTGAGCTTCCTGGTGCTCCTACTAATTTTTTGTAAAAATGTTCGGAAATCGTTTTATCTGTAATGTTACCACTATCGCCATTCATACTTTTTTTAAATTCTGAGTTTGATTGTACGGAATCTGAGCCCCTAACATAAGGATCGCTCATCCTCAGCACCGTACTCTATGGACAGTTCCCTTCCATGGAAACACATCCGCAGCCATTACTTCTGTAGTTCACTTTCTGGAGTTTTTGATAGCCTGTCACTTTAGCTTTATTGTGTTTATGTGTTTGGGCGCAATTAATGCGATTTAGATATTTATGAATCGGTGGTCCATGGTCTAAAGCAATATAGCCAAGGCCATATACAGTAGGCTACACAGTTAGCTTGTCGTGTCTAGGAACCGACAGAATTCAAAGTCCAATCTTTAATTTGTAGAAAACAACTTCACGAGGGAAAAGACACCACAGCAGCAAGCTTTTCAGAAAAGTCAGACTTTATTTGCACAGGTGCACAAAGCCGGATCAACTCTGCAGAATTGAACCTCGATTGTCAGTTTAACATCCATTTTATACACTGTGCTCCCCATAACTCCCCCTAACACATTCCTTAAAATACCACCTGACCTTCTTAGCACCACAATGATTTCCTGTTCTTGGGTGATAACGTCATTGTGGAAAGTTACCCCAACTTTCCCTTAAAAAATATTAGTCTTTATTCTGTAATTTTCCATTAAGAATACAAGTCACAGCCTCCTGTAATTTTCCATTGTATTCAGGTTACATAGGGGTCACTGTAAAATATTAGTCTTCTAGCACATTTATTAGCAGTTAATCAGTTTGAAAATATAAGCGTATGGTTACTATTTGATTAATGTTTTCTGCTGAGTGAGTAAGTGTGGTTTTTTTAAGCCTTCTGCATTCTCTTGCTTTTTCTCTACAGTTGATACTGTGGTTTCTTGCGCTTCCATAAGCTCAGCTGCAACTAATGATGCAGGTTTATTGGATTACATATTGATTATATGAGTGAATAGTCATACATGTGATGTACTTTTACCATGGAGCATCGAGAGTTTGGAGGAACCAGTTTGATCAACATTGATGGGAATACCCTAACTTTAACATGTGACGTCATTACAATCATGGGGTGTCTCAAAATGTTCCTACAAGCTCCACAATGTTTGGGCCAAAGACTTTTTTTTTTTCTTGATTTTTGCTCCCGTAGATATGCTTTTAAATGCTTGACTGCTGCCAGAGCTCACGCCAGGAGACAAAACGGTTGTAGCCTACTCCTCGGCTGAAGTGTGGCTTGCGTTCTCCCCCCGTCTGTGAGCTGTGACCGCACTTCTTGAATGCCTAAATTACGAGCATCGGTGTCTAAAATGAAGGGCTCATCAGGGTCTGACATAGTTAAGACTGGGGCAGGAACCAGGGCCGTGCGGAGGCGGCGGAAGGCCTGGTGGCGGGCCGGAGACCACTGTGACATCTTTGACTTCTCAGTAATAGCTTCAGAGCAGCGGTCATATATTTTAGGCCTGCTTGAGGCCATATAAGGTAATATAATGTTGAAAACCGGCAGCCTCTGGAGTCGTAATTTCGCTGAACAAGCTGTTCTGGAATTACTTTGAATGTCATATTTGATATGTGTTTTCTTTGCAGTTTAGTAAGAACTGAAATGTAAACAATCACTCTGACATATGACATATGGTCAAAGATGGATCAAATGCACTCTATCAGTGTCAAAAACTAATAAAAACCCTATTAGCATTTTTGTTATTCAAATTCAAATCAAATCAAATCAAATTTTATTTGTATAGCGTATTTTACAACAGTTGTCACAATACGCTTTACAGACAACCCTAGCCTAAACCCCCACAGGAGCAAGCCTAAGGCAACAGTGGCAAGGAAAAACTCCCTGTGGCAGATGGGGAGAAACCTTGAAAGGAACCAGGCTCAAGGGGGAAACCCATCCTCCTCTGGTCGGCTCAGGGTGACCAGCATGTCAGCCAGTTTATGCACAAGATATGATATGTGATGTGGCTCAGATGATGGGTGGGGCCGGGTGGCAGTGATGGGGAACAGCAGGTGGCGGCAGATGTGGGCAGGGTGGAGGCAATGACGAAGGAGGGGCTGGACCGCAGAGGTGGGGGAGACCAGAAGACTCTTGAAGCACTCTCGAGGGTTGGGGCAAGAGCCCCGCCGGCAGCGTGGGGAAGAGGGTGGAAACGGCAATTAGGGAATTTGCAATATAGCAGACAGTGAGTAAAGTGGCAGTGGTATGTATTGGGGGGACCCCGCCAGGAGTAGAATATGGCTGCATATTCGTGTTGAATTAGCACTGAAGAATTTACTGTGTATGGTGTGGTTTGCGTGCTCTTTACGAATGGAAACTGGACACAGTTAATTTTGTGTTTCCCTGAAATGGGGTGTCTTTCTGCAGGCCTTACAGCATGCAGAGCCGGATCCCGTGGACCCTCTCAGTAAGTGATCAATTGAATACACCGATTAACATCACACCTGAAGCCTAATATAATCCTGCTGATTTATTCCTTTGTGCCTCCAGTCTTGAGAACAGACTGCAATGTCAGTCAGAGCTGTGTCTTCCACCTTCACGCTGGTTGGATAATAGATGCAGGCTTTCAGTGTCTGACCAGACAATTTAATGGACCCGCACAGGCATTTCCAGGACACATTGCATGAGTTTGTGTTCTGTGTCACACAAACAGGACTCTGAGCCATATCAGGGTCCATCCTGCTGATAGAGTATTATTCAGGCTTAAGCATTCGCCCAGATTCTTATACAGCAACCCTGAATGTGTTTTCAGTAGTACTGTTCTGTTCCCCCCTAGTTTGACTTATCATAGGTTAGGTCAGAACTGGACTGTGACTGCATTCTTATGAATAACTGTACAAAATGAATAACTGTACAAAACGAGTATTGTACCTTATCAAACCTGTGTTTTGTAGCTGTTCCAATGACCTTGATATGCTTGATATGATATTGTATGTTCCTTTGGATAAAAGCGTCTGCTAAATAAATGTAATGTTATGTAATGTTCATGCTTAAATATTGGGGCAGATTGTGAAAGCAACATACTGTATGTTTCACAACATTGGGGGAAAAAAATACAGAGCACTTTCCCATGGCTATTCCTGCAGGGCACCAGAAAGGTGACGCTGTTATTGGCCATTCTGTGGGCAGGCTGTGATGACACTGCCTTCCTTCAGGCCTGCCAAGAAACCACTGGAGGTAAACACAGTGTTCCACTTTCCTAAATATTCCAGCGTTCTGCTTTCCTAAATATTCCAGTGTTCTGCTTTCCTAAATATTCCAGTGTTCCACTTTCCTAAATTTTCCAGCGTTCTGCTTTTCTAAATATTCCAGCATTTCACTTTCCTAAATATTCCAGCATCCTGCTTTCCTAAATATTCCAGCATTTCGCTTTCCTAAATATTCCAGCGTCCTGCTTTCCTAAATATTCCAGCATTTCGCTTTCCTAAATATTCCAGTGTTCCGCTTCCCTGTGTTCTGCTTTGCTAAATATTCCATTGTTCCGCTTTCCCAAATATTCCGGTGTTCCACTTTCCTAAATATTCCAATGTTCCACTTTCCAAAATGTTCCAGTGCTGCAGTTTTCTAAATTTTCTCAGTGTGAAACTGTGAAAGCGTTGTTGTGTGAAAGTGTCGTTTCGAGCTGTTAGTAAGACGCTCATAACTGTGTGTGATTTCAGCTTCGGACAAAGGGCTCACTTGTGTGACCAATTACTGGCTGAGGATAAGCTGTGTGTGGAACACCACTGCACAACCTCTCAATAAGGCTCCATCCTATTGGCTGGAATTCCAGCACTGCGACGATGAGACGTGAGTGTCATTCTCTGTCCTTCCCAAATGATCCGTCATGCTCCATTTAAGGGGTGAAAGCTTTTATACAAATACGGTTCCTCCTCTGAGAGAGATGGCGAATGGTCGCGGAGCACTCTAATCCAATACAGTCCTAATCTTTAAGCCACACGAGAGGCAAACAACCCACATTGAACTAAACAAGTATGCCTTTTTGCTCATTATTGGCAAATTGTGTGACTCATTTGCGCAGGCAAATAACGAACAAATAATGGCCACGCGCAGCGATTCGTTTAAGCCATTGTCTGAACCTTCATGCAGAAGCGCAGTGGTTAGGAAACTGGATTCACAACCTTTAGGTTGTCGGTTTGATTCCCAGCTGGGGCGTCGAACCCACTGTAGGCGTGAGCGGCCTGCTTACCCCGAATTGCTTCAGTAAAATATCCCGCTGTCTAAATGGATTGTGTAAGGGACTGTAAGCCACGTAGGATGCTCTGGAAAAAAAAATCCTAAAATATAAATGTATCGCATAAAGTGTAAGACCATTTTTTTGTTTTGCGTCACACAGCCTAGCAGTTAACAGACAGCATGCTTGTTTCGCCTGACCGGGGGCGTCTTACGGTGCCTCTCGCGCGTGATTCGCTCTGTGCCGTTTATCCCTGTCCCTCATTCGTCGTTGTGCTCTGCCTTTCCGCAGCTTCCCAAAGTTCGAGTGCCGCCTGGCGAATGTCGGGGAGCACTTACGCTGCTCTTTCGAGCCCGAAATGGAGGAAAGGGAATCGTTCATGTCTCACGACTATTTCGAAGTGACTCTCCATTCCGAAATGAGCGGATATCAAACCAGCGTGTCAATGAATTCTACATTCCAACCCGCAAGTAACAGTGAGCTCCATGTCCTGTTTGGGCCAAATTGTGTCTTTGCTCAATAAATGTTTTTTTTTTTAATCATTAATAATTCTGTTAAGCTACTGAAAGGAGTAAAAACAATATGTTTTAAGTGACTGTCTCATTAGTAATGCTATTACTGTGGCTGTAGTTTTTAAGATATTGTGAATAAATTACACGACATATTAAAATAGTGGGAACAAATTGCATTGAATCGCCGGTTCTGATCGATTGCTCTTCCGCAGTAAAACCAGAGGCTCCAAGCAATTTGACTGTTGCCAGGAATTCCAGCGGCTACCGGTTCACGTGGAGTAGTAATTATGAGAGCCATCCGTACGAATCATTCGAAAATAATTTGCGTTACCAGCTGTTGTACCACAGGACTGGATCCCCAGATGAGGTATGGCATATTGTTGTGTCTCTCTTAAAACCTGAAGATGGAATCAATATATTCTTTTTTTTTTTTTGCTGTGCTCGGGATCAATCCCATTTCAGTTGAGGACAGTTCAGTAAAGTGCAATTCTTTTAATTACCTGAAAATTCATTCTTCTTTTTTGTTAGTTTTTGGTTTTTGTTTTAGATTTTTCTGATTGTGAGGGTGACTGAATTCAAATTGAATGGATCCCTATGCAGCCATTCACTGCGCAGTATTATTTTTCTGTTTGGCCCTAGGGAACTGTAGTCCATCCTCTGGGGAAAACACAGCACATTGATGACGTCCATCTAGAAACAGACACTCAGTACACTGCAGTTGTGTCATCTCACCCGGGTCCAGGTTACCGAGGGCAGTGGAGTGAGTGGAGCCCCCCGGTGCACTGGAGGACAAAGGCCATCCCAAGTAAAAACCTTTCCGTCCTGCTTTCCTCTACTGGACTTCTGACTCAATGGGCCCATTAGCAGACCTGCATGTCAGTTTGCTGACTCAACACATGCTGAATTTGTGTTCATACTACATTTGTCAGGGGAAAAGCGTTTGAAAGCATATCGGGGGCAAATGCGGTTGTTTTATTGTTTGTGTGTTGTTTGTGTGCATGTGCTGGAAAGTGAGAGGGTTGGGAGCGCTCAGGTTTCTCTGGAATGTAGCCTTGCCCGTGTGTGTCGTAGTCGGGATCCTGCTCTGTTTCGTCTTCACTCCGACTGCCAGGTAATCGTCGATTTTGCTCTATTCTCTGAGTGCGCGTATGAGTGTATGGATTTTCTGTGATCAGTGTGTGTGTGTGTGTGTGTGTGCTCAGACTTACTGAAATGCGCGTGTGTGACTGCAGTATGCTTTTCCGATGTGTTGCAGGTTAAAGGTAAAAGTCTGGCCCGTGATCCCCACGCCTGCTCCATATTTTCAGCCTCTCTTCAAGAGCTACAGCGGAAATTTCCGGGTAAAGTTCACTCTTCGTTTCTCGTGTGTGCGTACATGCATGCTCATGCAAGCCCTCTGAAAGCGCTTCCCGGCTCAGTTTAAAACCTGCCTTCTTTTACGGCCCTAGAGCTGGCTGCTGTCCCAGGGCGGTCCGGGGGAGCCGCTCAAAGCGGAGGAGGCGGAGAAGATCGAGACGGTGACGGAGGCGTGGCCCCTGAGGGGGGAGGAGACCCGCCCGCCGAGCCCCGCCTGGCGCCCCGCGCCGTCCCCCGCTCCCTACGTCACCGCCGGCAACGAGGTCTGGTGCGCGGGTGGCCCCGCCCCCTGCCCCGCCCAAGGGGACCGCCCCGACACGCCCCTCTCCGTGTCCCTGATCGAGGTCGGCCTGGCGGAGATCTTCGGCTCTCGGTCGCTGGGCCTGGTGTTGGCCGGTGAAGGGGAATGGGAGTCCGAGGACCCCACGCCCGGCCTGGACTGGGAGCTCGAGAACCTCATGCCCAACCTCGACTGGGGGCCCCAGAACCCCACTCCTGACCTGGATGGGGAGCCCAAAAACCCCATACTTAGCCTGGACGGCTGCTGGCCCCGGGAACCTCTGACCGCCCTGCCCAAGGGACTGTGTGCCCACCAGGACTACTGCACCCTCTCTGGCCCCCACAACGAGCTCGTCCCCGGGGCCGCGCTCAGACCCACCGGCACCGGGGTGGACAAGGACCATGGCTCAGGGAGCTCCCACAATGCACTTGGCCCTCAAGCAGAGCTGGACGATGTCGAGAGCTGACGACAGTTGTTCCCGACTGTGTGTGTTTGTGAGTGTGTGTGCGTGGGTGTGAGTGGCTGGGAGTGTGTGTGCTTTTGTGTGCTTGTGTGAGTGTGTGTGTGTGCATGTTTGTGTGCATGTGTGTAAGTGTGTGTGCGTGTGTGTGTGTGTGTGTGTGGTTGTATGCATGTGTGCGTGTGTGTGCATGTGTAAGAAACCCCTCAGATACACCAGACAGTGCGTCAAAGACACCAACAGCAAGAAACCAAACTTAGCATGTCGAGGTCACCGACTGTAAGAAACCCCTCCGCTAACCAAACAGTGGAAGTATCTGAGTGCATGTAGTCTTAACCGGTGCTACTGGAGCAGGATTCATTTAATGTCATTTCAGTTAACTGACTCCAAAATAGTATTTTAACCTTTCCTCTGTGCTATGTTATGCATAGACGGAGGAGGCTGCTGTCCGCCAGTAGTGTGGCTTTATACGACTTGCTATCTGGCTTGGTAGATGCGGACATGTCTCTGGCTTGTGTAGCCTGCAAAAATACAATTGTGTATCCTGCTACAACACTAGTCTATAGGCAAGTGACTATGGGGTGCAGATGTCCTGAGTTCTATGTGTATGTTAGGACCTTAAACTTCTAGGTGTGCAGTGTTAAGAGTCAATGAGGAATGCCAGAATAAAATGAACACAGTTTATTGTTCTGTGCGTTCAGTAATAATGTACAATACTGAAAAATGTGAGTGGTAAAATGGCTATACACATGTAATGTGTAAGAGGCCGTGTTGATGAGTCTCCCTGAACCATTGCACACTTCCCCTTATATATGAAAAGATCAAAGCAAAACACCAAGCAATCAAATAAAGACACAATCATGGCAAAACAGTATAGATCAGTATAGATCCTGCTTGCATTACCTCTGTAAGAAAATCACAGTGGATTGACCTTTGTATCTGGCTGGGTGCTGACCCATTGGTATAGGCTTTTGCTACAGCTGCGCATACACCCCCCTGGCCCACTGTCTGCTACAGTTGCGCATACACCCCCCTGGCCCACTGTCTGCTACAGCTGCGCATACACCCCCCTGGCCCACTGTCTGCTACAGCTGCGCATACACCCCCCTGGCCCACTGTCTGCTACAGCTGCGCATACACCCCCCTGGCCCACACAGGGTGTGCTGAGGAACAGAAGTGTGTGTCCAGGAAACACTCTGAAGCAAAGCCTCCCACTGAAAGCTTGCATGAAAAGAAATGCAGGTTTCAAAGTGAACTCGGTGTAAAACCACATCCTTAATACTGCTCTCACTCTTCCACTCTCATTCATTTAGTCTTCTAGTAGCAGCTAAACCATTTTTTAATGAGTTTGGATTTCAGACAAAATTGAATATCCTGTCGGTATGAATCTGTGGTGAACATTTGAATCACAGAAACACAGGCGTGTAGGTTAAAGGCATGTAATTATTTCAGTACCATCAGCTAAACTGCCATGCAATGAACCAAGTGCACACCTGCAAATGGGAGTTCATCTCACAATGTGGTCTTTAACTTGTATTCACTGATTGCTTGTGATTTCTCTAAAAGGTAGAATGTACTATTTTGTAGTAGTATTCAGCCTCTTGTCTCTTGTCATCCTGTTATGAACTCAGTTTGAATTCAGTTTTTATAATTCTGTATATTATTATTTTTTGTTCCTCATAATCTGTTGTAATCAATCATCATAGATCACTTAAAATAAAAGAATACACCTTCCACTTTAACTACATTCCATCTCCACAGTAAAATGTCCACGTTAATTCAACTCCAACAGGGTAAATGTAAAAAATAAATTCATTATTAATTAAATGCATTATTAACTTGGTATATTTAAAATGAAAGCCAGGTGAACTTAATTGTAGGCCATGTAGGTTTACCTGGCTTGCATGCATTATCACTAGCTAAGCAACGGTGAGCAACAGTGGGCATTTCATAAGCAACTGCCAGCGGGATAAGAGCTATTGTTGGTGCTGATACCTGTATTAACTTTTCTGTGCTTTCTATGCTGTACAGTATATTGGCAATTCCATATATTGTGTCATACAGAAGTGTCAATAAATTGAACCTGTCTACTATCCTCTTTAAATATAGTTTTTTTTTTCATACAAAGTAAAATATGTAGACAGTTACCAAGGTACCGTGTGGCAAACATCATTCTGAGTGGCACATACAATGTAAAATCTCAGCTAATATCCTAGCCAACTAGGTTACAAATGGAAACAATTTGAAAATTATATTTATTTATATTTATTCGACATCATTGACGTTTTCAAGGCAGACCTATAATTAGGTACTTACCTACATACATACACTGTAATTTATTTATTCAGCTTATATTTAATGATACTGTATTTATAAAATTCATTTTATATATAATAGATAATTAAAGAAAATATGCATAATTTAATTATTTTTCTCAGCAGCGCAAGTAAGACCTTAAATGGGTTTGAACAAATTCAAGTGCAAAACAAAGAAACACATAAACAATTAAATAAATAAGTGTTTCTATTTACGCTTTAATCTGCAAGCTGCGTAATGTCGCCTACAAATTGTGCAACTTAATTCTACGTTCGTCAAGTTGAGGAGTCCTGCTTAAATTCAGTCATTTAAAAATAATAAAATTAATTCATTATGCAATTTTGATCGTAATTTTCGTTTAAATGCGTTGGACTACTGTTAAGGAAAATAACGAAGCAATGACATTTCCGCTGAAATACCCTCAAAATGAAAAAACACTCTTTCGGATGTCTTTGCGGCAGACCTGTTCCGTAGCAGAATCATTATTTAACGTTGCTATTGTATCGCCCTCTGGCGGAGAAAGAGAACCACTATAATGCATCAGGACAGTTCTTTCGCGAGGTTAAAAAACATGTTCGGCATCTAGAATTTTATCTCAATAAAATTGAAATGTACAATTTAGTCATCTGGGAGACGCTTTCGGCCTAAGTGACTCAAAAACAATCTCTCACATAGTAAGCAAACACCACTAATGATAGGCGAAAAAAGATCGGGTTCCACAGTCAACATACATGCATCAAGTAAGATATGGTTTAGAATAATAATAATAATAATAATAATAATAATAATAATAATAATAATAATAATAATAATAATAAACAGTGATCTAATAATTACTTAAAATAAATTAGGCCTGTGCAAATACAATGTGAATCATATTTTGGTGTGATCATTCAGAATAATTAAAAATGTATTTCTGTTGTCTTGGACGTTTGGTTAAAGAGACTGAAAGTTTGATCAGTTCCCTGGTTACATGCTGTAACGGTGTGATATATTGCGAGGTTGCATGTTGCCTACCTTTACATATTTTAACATTGGCTCATTGTCACTGATAACTTATAATGTAATTAGAAAAGGCTGGTAGGCTCAGCTGGAACTGTGCGGGAATATGCAGCGTCATGCGCGACTGAAACACAGTTGCCTGGGATATATGCACTGCAAAACATTAGCCACGGAGCGTGCCAACACAGGTGACTGCAGAATTTCGACGCCATTGAAGCACCGGCCTGTTTCTTTTTTTTTTATTTGCAACGCACATCCTTGTTTATAATTGGCCCGCATTTGTCAAATGGAAGTCTGCACCAATAAGAGAAGAGTGCGCATTATTTTTTGAAGAGAAACACAACACAACACAACCCCGCGCTGGCCACGGATTACCATCTTCTTAATTGATAGCAGAGAAGGCCAATGGGGGTGTGCCGTGATTGGCGAAGGCCAATGGAAGTGCGTAACGTTGTTGTGGAATGACATCACGGCCAGAAGATGAAGGTGCAGCGGCAGCCATTACTGGCGGTTCTGTGATGATCAAATCCAAATAAATATTGGCGGAAAACCTCCATGGCAAGGACTACTAGTTAAATTGTGAGTATTGGTATTGTTGCCTCAGTCGTAATTCGAAGCGGTTATTCAGGCAAAGACGTATTGTGGCAGCTGTTAGAACAAACGTCCGAAAGGCTCTAAATTCAGGTATGAGACTAGCATTGCATAGCTGCTACATTGGTTTATTTAGCTAACTAGCTACACTCAAGTAGAAGAAGAAAAGCTAGGTAGCCGGATTAGCTGGCAAGCTAACGCAGCGACACAATACAAGCTGCCTGGTAGAGGAAAAAGTTTACTTAATCTAGTGCTCGTCCCAGTCTATGATTCATTCAGTCAGCATAGTGTAGCTATCCTGACAGCTTGGGATAAACTGAATACCGATAGCGTGGTGTTAGCAAGCCGGCTACTTAATTAGCTAGCCGACTAAGTTGGGGAAATGGGTTTATGAGTTTAGCGGGCTAACCGTAGCGAGGGACCTGTGATCTCGTCCTATGACCACACATCCAGGTAAAACTTTAAGGGATATCTTTTTTGGATACAAACTAGCAGTGTGATGTATAACTGTTGTTTCCTGTAATGTCACTGAATTGCAAGTAACTACATAAAACTATTAATCCCACTACTCAGAAAACAGCTCGCAATCTACGCTAAGTAGATATATTTTTAGGTTGCAAGACAGTATTAGCTGGCTAACCGCGGACAGCCCAGGGAAGAAGTTCTGTAGCTAACGTCAGCTGTCCAACTAATGAAAAACTTAGGTGATGAACTGAAAGGGAACAATATGAGATTTTAACTATGTCATGGAAAACATTGTAGCTAAATGTTAAGTTACGCGCGATGACTGCAGGGGTTGTACACTGTTTGTTAGCTTTTAGCTACCGAAGTAAGTTGTAAGTTCACAGTACTGATCGTGTGTGCACGCTGTCTAGCGACCCGGCCAATAATAACAATACCGGGCCCCTGTTGTGCTGAAGTGACCCTAATAAGGCTTATTAACGGCAAAAATGTTACACTTCTTTCTCTTTCTGTCTCTGTCTCTTCCTCTTCCTCTATTACCATTTTTGTCTATCATGCTTCTTCCTCCTATGTTTGTGTAAGTTACATTATAGTTGTTTGTATTGGTGAAGTCTGGCCTGTAATGCTGCTAAGCTTTTGCTTTTGTAGCCAAAGGGAGTAGTAGTTAGATTGACATTCAGGATTGTCCTAATTAAGGTGTTTTGCCTGTCTGTCAGATTAGCCTGTGGTGTGTTTGTGAAGCAGCCTTATACATTAAAAATAGAAGGCTGAGTTTGTCTTGTTTTTACCTAGAGTTGGAGCAGTATGATCCAGTAGCAGTGAGTAGCGTTTGAGCAGTCAGTGCAACAGTATGACCCAGCAGCAGTCAGTAGCCTTTGAACAGTAAATGTAGCAGTATGACCCAGCAGCAGTGAGTCGTGTTGGAGCAGTATGACCCAACAACAGTGAGTAGTTTTGGAGCAGTATGACCCAGCAGCTGTGAGTAGTGTTGGAGCAGTCGGTGCAACAGTATGACCCAGCAGCAGTGTGTAGTGTTGGAGCTGTCGGTGCAACAGTGTGACCCAGCAGCAGTGAGTAGAGTTGGAGCTGTCAGCGCAACAGTATGACCCAGCAGCAGTGAGTAGCGTTGGAGCTGTCAGCGCAACAGTATGACCCAGCAGCAGTGAGTAGCGTTGGAGCTGTCAGTGCAACAGTATGACCCAGCAGCAGTGAGTAGTGTTGGAGCAGTATGACCCAGCAGGAGTGAGTAGTGTTGGAGCAGTATGACCCAGCAGCAGTGAGTAGTGTTGGAGCAGTATGACCCAGCAGCAGTGAGTACTGTTGGAGCAGTATGACCGAGCAGCAGTGAGTAGCATTGGAGCAGTATGACCCAGCAGCAGTGAGTAGCGCTGGAGCAGTATGACCCAGCAGCAGTGAATAGCGTTGGAGCAGTATGACCCAGCAGCAGTGAATAGCGTTGGAGCAGTATGACCCAGCAGCTGCGAGTAGCGTTGGAGCAGTATGACCCAGCAGCAGTGAGTAGCGCTGGAGCAGTATGACCCAGCAGCAGTGAGTAGCGCTGGAGCAGTATGACCCAGCAGCAGTGAATAGCGTTGGAGCAGTATGACCCAGCAGCTGTGAGTAGCGTTGGAGCAGTATGACCCAGCAGCAGTGAGTAGCGCTGGAGCAGTATGACCCAGCAGCAGTGAGTAGCGCTGGAGCAGTATGACCCAGCAGCAGTGAGTAGTGTTGGAGCAGTATGACCCAGCAGCAGTGAGTAGCATTGGAGCAGTATGACCCAGCAGCAGTGAGTAGTGTTGGAGCAGTATGACCCAGCAGCAGTGAGTAGTGTTGGAGCAGTATGACCCAGCAGCAGCGAGTAGCATTGGAGCAGTCAGCGCAGTGGCTCTTTCAGCATGTGGAAGCGGTTGTTTTCTGGGCTGTGCTCAGGGTCTCCTGTGTCACCGTCTGCTCCTCGCTGTCCGCTCCCCTCTGTTTGCTCCCGCCTGTGCAGTCCCGTCGTGGTGGGACTGCGTTCCCTGGTGATGAGGGGTCCCGGCAGACCGTATGCCGAGTCGGCTCTCCTGCGGGCATTGGCCTTGCTTCTGGGGGTGCTCGGCTCGTTCTGTGGGCTGGGGGGAGGCGTTCTACAGTGGGGGGGGCACAGGTCTCGCTCGTCCGCTGGGGCTCGGCTCGGTGCTGGTTAACGGGTCGACCCAGACCCGGCATGGCGTGGTCTGCGGGCGTGCTCGTGTGTAACAGGGTTGGGATATGGGACTCCATGGTCGGGAGCATATCTGTGTTGGACCCGCGTTACGTGTAGCAGGTGTGTGGAAAGTACCTGCCCTTCCCCCCCCCACCTTCTGTCTGCGCTGTGTCAGAACCAGTTGGTTTCGGGCAGTGCTGTTTTTGTGTTGGCTGTGGGCGTTTCGGGTCAGTAGTAAGTAATAGTGGTCTGTGGGCTTTTCTGCTTAACAGTAAGGGGTGTACAGCTGTCATCTGTAGGTGGGATGCTTTAGAGAAGAAGCAGTCACGCCACGCCACGTGACAGCTGCAAACCAGTGTGACTCAAAACCACTGTGTACTATCCAGTGCGTACTGTGTACTTTCGATGAGCTGTACGCGATCGGGAGGCGTTGAAAGCTGTGTTGGTGCTTTGCACGTGAGCACCGATGCTTTTTTTATTTCCCTCGTGTCGCAGCAGTAACAGGGAGACCCGCTCGGTGTCTAATGGACCCGGCACCCGTAATCACGAACCCCCAGCCCCCCCGCAAGAAGAGGCCCGAGGACTTCAAGTTCGGCAAGATCCTCGGAGAAGGCTCCTTCTCTACGGTGAGCGGGGCTGTGCTCCCCAACCCCCCCCCCGCCCGCCCGCCACAAAACCGCTGTAGTTTATTCAGCTGGAGGCTGCGAAAGCAGCCGCGTGTCCAGGTAGCTTTAATTGCTAGCGCTTCCTCGGTAACCTTTCTTTCGGCGTGAAGGTGAACCGCGCCGCTCCCCCCTTCGGCTCTGGTTTGTTTCGCCTGATAAATGACTTAGCGGTGCTCGCTAGTGCGATTGTTCTGGGTTTTTCCCAGTCTTGGGGTGGGACAGGCAAGAGTCATTCTTTTTTTGTTTGGGTTTTCTTCTAATGGACAGTTTTTTTTTTTTTTTTTTCCCCTCCACAGGTTGTTCTGGCGAGAGAACTGTCGACATCAAAGGAGTATGCAAGTAAGGCCTTTGCGTTTAAACGTTAGCGTAGACGCGCCTAACGAAGAGGCTAGTGCCATGCGAGACACTGGTGTCAGTAGAATGATGACGTGGGCATGCGTATTGTTAAACGATTGGCCTGAAGTGTGACCGTACACATGAAAGTGAGGACACGCCACGTTTAAACTTCGGAACAGCCGCTTCGAAGCCTGTGCTCTGTGCAGAATGTCACGGGCTGTTCCGGAAGTCTCCCGGCGATGGAGTTCCTGCTCTTATCCAGAGCGACTTACACAACTTTTTTTTTACATAGCTTTTACATCGCATCCATTTATACAGCTGGATATACACCGAAGCAATAGATTGTTACAGTTTGTAGTCCTAAAACCCGGAAGTGAGTTCTCATTTTTGAGCCATGGCTTCCCTCGTTCAGATTCCCAATGCTTTTTTTCCCAGAGGGATTGCTTTTTCTGCCGAAAATAAGGTCTGTGGTGAACGTAAGCCTAAGATAGTTTCACGTTAGCTTCAACTCGTTAGCAACTTACTTTTTTAAAGCAAGTAACGGCTTTGAAATTCACGGTTGAGATATTAATGGGTTTAATTTGTCTCATAGAACAAACGTGAAACTCTCTTAGGCTTACGTTCACCACAGACCTTATTTTAGGCAGAAAACGAAATCCCCGTGGGGAGAAAAGCATTGGAAATCTGAACGAGGGAACCCACGGTGGAAGAAACGTCCAGGTTGGCCTACAAAAAGACGTCATCACTGTGACACTCTATTCGGGTTAAGCACCTTGCTCAAGGGAACGACGGCAGTGTCCTACTTGGGGATCGAACCTGCGGCCTTTAGGTTACAAGACCAGCTGCTTACCCGTCACGCCACTCGGCCGCCCTCTCATCCTGCCGTTTTCTCCTTCCAGTCAAAATCCTGGAGAAGCGGCACATCATCAAGGAGAACAAGGCCCAGTACGTCAAGAGGGAGCGCGACGTCATGTCGCACCTGGACCATCCCTTCTTCGTCAAGCTCTACTTCACCTTCCACGACGAGGAGAAGCTGTGTATCCTTTCCTTTCCTTTCCTTTCGGACGGGCTGCCGAAAAAAGGGCGTGGCCGGCGGGGGGGGGGGGGGGGGCTGGACGCGAACCCTCGCCGCAATTCTGCGTTTCGGGTCGTCGAACGTTCCTTGATCCCCGTGCTCTCAGATTTCGGCTTGAGCTACGCCAAGAGCGGGGAGCTGCTCAGGTACATCCGCAAAATAGGCTCTTTCGACGAGACCTGCACCAGGTTCTACTCGGCAGAGATCGTCTGCGCGCTGGAATATCTGCACGCCAAGGGGATTATACACAGGTGAGCGTACAGAGCGTTAGGGCTTCCGTGTGGCGTCTGTCAGACCTGCTACCGTTCATAATTCTGCTTTTTATTTCATTTAACTGGAAATTGTATTAAATATTGTTCAAAAGCAACAAACATTGGTTTGTGAATTAGGCCAATGCTAATGTGGTGCGTTTCTTCGAATCCTTGCGTACTTCCTCATTTTAATAGTTGTGAGTTTTTTTTTTTCCTCCTCTCAGGGACCTGAAACCAGAGAATATTTTACTGAATGAAGAGATGCACATTCAAATAACGGACTTCGGGACCGCAAAGCAGTTGTGTCCGGACAGCAAGCAAGGCACGCAATTTTCTTTTTCTTGCTCTTGTGATTTTGAGGTCGTTTTTTTATGTGTTACGCTACTTTTCAGTGTGCTACTCCAAAGTCCTCCATGGAGCACGGCGTTGGTGCATTTTTAGGCCCGTGTACGGGAGTCAGCGTGCAGCCCATTGGACTGTAACGGCTCAGACGTCCCGTACTCTCTACAAGTGGAGTATCTTGTCTCTGGCAGTTCAGGTCTTTGTTTTTTTTTTTTTTTTCCTGACTCTGGCTGTTCTTACCTCCGCAGCGCGAGCGAACTCGTTCGTCGGAACCGCGCAGTACGTCTCTCCGGAGCTGCTGACGGAGAAGTCCGCCTGCAAAAGGTACGACGGCATTCCGTTTTCTAGAACGTTCTCTCCGTCGTTTTTTTTTACGAGTTAAACTCGGAATAACTAACTTAATTCGTCGTCTTGTGCTTCAGCTCAGACCTGTGGGCCCTGGGCTGTATAATCTACCAGCTGGTGGCAGGACTCCCCCCATTCAGAGCCGGGTGAGTGCCCTTCGCTTTTTCGCGAAATTCTTTTCTCGCGTGTGAATTTCCTCTCGGCCTCTGTGAGCGCGGTCGAATTGTAGTTTCAGCTGCGACGCGATGTCAGCGCGGAGCAGCCTGCAGACGTGGGCCAGAAGGCTGCGGGTTTTGGGGCGCGGGTAACCGCGGAAACGGACAGAAATCAGCCCCTGCTGATTTCCTGCAGCGAAAGTCGCAACGACCTGCTTTAGAGCAGCCGCTGTTTAGTGAAACCAAAGACTAGAAGGACGGTCTAAAAATAATTTCTTATTATTATTATTTTTTTTTAAAAGGACTGTGTGAAATGACCCGGAAACGATAGCGGAGGCGCGTGTGACGTGTTTGTATAGAGCATGCCCGGAGAACTACAGAAGCCTGGTCACATGACCGGGCCACCACCTGGCAAAATAACAGGGGTGCCACTCCTCAGGGAGCCCCCTGGCAGACCGGCACGCCGCCGTGCCCGCCCACCACCTCCGGTCCTCAGCCCCCCCCCACGGCCGTTTGAGGGGAGGGCCAATAGAAAACGCTGAATCGTTACATGTGAAAACGCGCGAGCGAGGTTCGGGTTTTGATCCCTTTCAAATGTCTCTCTGTCGCCAGAAACGAGTACCTAATATTCCAGAAGATCATAAAGCTTGAATATGAATTTCCGGAGAAGTTCTTCCCAAAAGCGAAGGATCTCGTTGAGCAGCTGTTAGTAAGTCCCTCTCGTTTCTCATTATTATTACATATCTTTGTGACTTTGTGTATTTATCTTTTCATTACGTTACATTTACATTACAGGCATTTAGCAGACGCTCTTATCCAGAGCGACTTACGCAACTTTTTACATAGCATCTACATAGCATCCATTTATACATTGTTTATTCAAGATATTACCGAAAACAAGTAAAATGACCGCTATCCCAGGAAGAAGCAGATCAGAAGTTTGTAGTAAAAACAGGAAGATTTATTACTAAGCCGACTACGGAAACAACTCAGCGAGAAAGTTCAAAAAAGTACCGGTGGGTAATTGGATTTATACAGTTTTCAGTGGATACATTTTGCATAATGTCAGAGGTGGAGCGCTGCCTCTGATTGGTGATTAAAGGCTGTGCTTCCTTCCGATTGGACCATTCAAATTCAAACCCAGCCTATCTATTCAAACAGGTTCCATTCACATTGAAATTGAAATACAACAGGGGGGCTCGCCCCCCTCCCCTCCGGGACCCAGCAGAAACTTCCCAAACGCAGAATACACAAAAATGTCTGTTTCCCAACAA
This sequence comes from Anguilla anguilla, assembly GCF_013347855.1. NCBI lineage: Eukaryota > Metazoa > Chordata > Actinopteri > Anguilliformes > Anguillidae > Anguilla > Anguilla anguilla. Next base: position 6,100,021 of record NC_049217.1, read on the forward strand.
CATATACTGAAGCAATGCCGGTTAAATACCTTGCTCAAGGGTGCAGTATAATGTGCAGGCTGGCCCAGGGACTGCTGATAAACATAAACCTTCGCTAACTTTACTGGACACGCTAATGCCTGGGCTCAGAACTGTGGACTGTCCCTGTGAAAACGTCTGGGATCATTTTTCAGCGTTTTCTGTGCTCGTGTGGGGCTGGAGATAGCCGAGTTTCTGACAGTTCGCTTGCCTCTCCTTCAGTCTTTGAACCCCTCGAAGCGGATTGGCTGCGACGAGATGGGCGGGTACAACCCCCTGAGGGGGCACCCCTTCTTCGAGAGCATCTCGTGGGAGAACCTGCACCTGCAGACGCCCCCCAGCCTCACCCCCTACCTGCCCGCCATGTCCGAGGACGAGGAGGACTGCTACGGCCATGTGAGCGGGGCGGGGCGTCGGCCGTTAGGTCATGTGACATATTTGGGTGGAGCGGGTATTTTGGCAGAGAGGGTATTTGGGTGGAGCGGGTATTTGGATGGAGCAGGTATTTGGGTGGAGCAGATATTTGGGTGGAGCGGGTATTTGGGTGGAGCAGGTATTTGGATGGAGCAGGTATTTGCGTGGAGCAGGTATTTGGATGGAGCAGATATTTGGGTGGAGCAGGTATTTGGGTGGAGCAGATATTTGGGTGGAGCGGGTATTTGGGTGGAGCAGATATTTGGGTGGAGCGGGTATTTGGGTGGGGTTGACGGTCCTCTCTGAAACGCCTGTCGCTCTCCCTGCCTCCGCAGTACGACGACCTCCTCAGCCAGTTCAGCAGCCTGCAGGTGGAGCAGTCCGGCTCCTCCCGCTCGCTGTCCGTGCCCGACAACGCCCCCCCGCAGAGGTCCCGCAGCAACATCGAGCAGTACGTCCACGACCTGGACAACAACGCCTTCGAGCTGGACCTGCAGTTCTCCAACGAGGAGAAGCTACTGCTGCTGGAGAAACAGACCAGCAGGAACCCCTGGTAGAGCCCCGCCCCCAGCCTCGCCCCCCTCCTTAGCCCTGCCCCCATCCCACTGTCATGGGGACAGGAAGGCGGGAGCCAAAACATGTTTGTCTGAGAAGTCCTATCAGGCGTCACGTGCTTAATTGATCGTCGTCATTATCTCTGTAATGACCATAACGTTGACTCGGCTAACAGGGTTGGTTGGCCCCATTTATGGTTGTGGAGTGGCTCTGTCTCCACTGATTTATTTACGCAAGCATGCGCTTGGTTTTTTCATCCCTGTGTAAAGCTTTGACTCTAACAACACCTCGGTCTACATGTGAAACCTGGGAATGTCACACTCACACACACACACACACACATATACATATACATAAAAAATAAATTGTAAAATTGTTAGATTTGTTCAATTTACTTCAGATTTTACCTAATTTCTTTGTCATTTCTTTTCATTTATTAAGGCACCAATTTGTAGAGAATAATTTGATACTGAAGATGGGGCCGGTGGACAAAAGGAAGGTAGGCTTAAATCCGATGAATTGCCATCACTTACTCAAAATGATGTGCTTTGAATCACTGCTGTTTGCAAAATGAATGCTTCTGTGTGCGTTTATCCATTTTAGTTTTTAAAAGTCATTGTAAGCAGTTTTGTGTTGCATTTTGCATATATACAGAAATTAAGCACAATCAGGACCATAATGCACATGGGGGTATTTCTGACTATTCAGAGTGCTGTCTTGTTTTATGCATCATAGACACATGCACCTAAGGCCCTCCTGGCACCCCAATCATAGACCGTCTTATGTACTGTGTGAGGACCGAGAGCTCATCAGGTGATCACTAGGCCGACCAATCCCAAGCAGCAGCTGACCTGCCCGCCCAATCAGCACGCGGGAGGTCTTTGACACAGCTTTGCCAAGCGCCTCCTTTTGTCTTAGATTTAATTTCTTGAACACCTTACAGCACCGACGTGGCACTGCACAGCACATAGCCGTCAGGCTTGGATAAGAGCCCTGCAAATACATTTCTGAACAGGTTTCAGGAACTATTTATAAACGCACAGAGTCGTCAAATGCAATTGTCTTGGTATTATTATGCCCCAATGCAAATGTGCTGAGCAGTAATTAGTACATGTTTGTATGTATCCTAGCTAGACTTCATGCTTCCTGTTTTTCTGACCCACTCCCCGAAGGATTTTAATTTTCCTTGCTGATCGGTTGGGGAAATTAGTAAAATCTTTCGGTAACCGACAGAAAAAAACAATTACACCGCCACGACTTCTTGCATATTATTGGGTAATGTTACGGTTGAATGCGCAATGCTGTGCTGAAGAAACTGCTCACGCCGACTTGCAGAGCTCTCACTCTTTGTAATAAAATTCAACTGAAACATTCCATAAATCGTTGGAAGGCTTGTGCTTGTACGAGCGTGTACGTGTCCTGTACGCGATTAAAGTGGCATCAATCAAATGAGAATTAACTGAAAGGAGTTACGGCAGCGTAAAATGATTTTGCGAACGGCCGTTGTAAATGCCTACCCCGCTTTCTATTTGCATGTTTATTTTTCCATTGGGCTGTTCAATACAATAAATAACCACTGAATTTTGAAAGGGACACCTTTACTTGTAAAACCAGTGGTAAGATTCTATATTTATTCCATGTTTAGTAGCAGATATTGATAGTGGAATGACATGGTGTAATTCCCCAAAAAATTCCTGTTTTTTTTTTTTTTTTTTTTTTTTTTTTAATAGTTCTAGATGGGCTGAATGGCCTGTTCTCCTCGTTGTGTTCTTCAGTTCTAGATGGGCTGAATGGCCTGTTCTCCTCATTGTGTTCTTCAGTTCTAGATGGGCTGAATGGCCTGTTCTCCTCATTGTGTTCTTCAGTTCTAGATGGACTGAATGGCCTGTTCTCCTCATTGTGTTCTTCAGTTCTAAATGGGCTGAATGGCCTGTTCTCCTCATTGTGTTCTTCAGTTCTAGATGGGCTGAATGGCCTGTTCTCCTCATTGTGTTCTTCAGTTCTAAATGGGCTGAATGGCCTGTTCTCCTCATTGTGTTCTTCAGTTCTAGATGGGCTGAATGGCCTGTTCTCCTCATTGTGTTCTTCAGTTCTAAATGGGCTGAATGGCCTGTTCTCCTCATTGTGTTCTTCAGTTCTAGATGGGCTGAAGGCCTGTTCTCCTCTTTGTGTTCTTAAGTTCTAAATGGGCTGAATGGCCTGTTCTCCTCATTGTGTTCTTCAGTTCTAGATGGGCTGAATGGCCTGTTCTCCTCATTGTGTTCTTCAGTTCTAGATGGGCTGAATGGCCTGTTCTCCTCATTGTGTTCTTCAGTTCTAAATGGGCTGAATGGCCTGTTCTCCTCATTGTGTTCTTCAGTTCTAGATGGGCTGAAGGCCTGTTCTCCTCTTTGTGTTCTTAAGTTCTAAATGGGCTGAATGGCCTGTTCTCCTCATGGGCCATTCAGTTCATCTAGAGACCTGTTCAGGCCTGTTCTCCTCATTAATTCAGGTTAGTTTTGTTTAAGGTGAAATTCAGCTCTAGTTTTTTAAAGGCTGTGCCCGCGTCTGCTCCAGGGGCTGTTCGCGCGGCGGAGGCAGCTGCTGCTGACCGAGGGGCCGCACCTGTACTACGTGGACCCGGTCAACCGGGTCCTTAAAGGCGAGATCCCCTGGTCCCCCGAGCTCCGCCCCGAGGCCAAGAACTTCAAGACCTTCTTCGTTCACACGGTAACGTATGACCAGGCCCCGCCCCCACGCACATCCGTCACACTGTTACTGGCTTCTGGGGGGGGTGGGGGATAGGGGCTCTGTGGGAACACTACTCGCCACTCTGCATTGGTTGAGTCAGTCGTCTTGTTATGATGTCGGCTAAAGTTGATTCACTGCAGTTCTCTAAGACAGTTCCCACTGATGACTAAAACATTACATGAAATGTATGTTACAAATGACAAATACTTAATTTCAAATCGAGTAGGGGAAAAAAGTTTCGTTTATTGTGCATATTGTGCAAGAATCGACACCCATCGACTGCGTGTTGTGCAAATGGCTGTGCATCCTGTGGGTTATTTGATTTCTGATATGAATCATTCGGGGTAAAGACTTGTTCAGAGGATGCCTCCTATGTCTTGGTGATGGATCTTTACACCATAATGCAAAAAGTAAACTTTTGCTTTTGGCTTTTAAGGTTGGTTTTTTTAAATGTTTCAAATTGCGTGTTACACAGAGAAATGGGGCTGTAACGCTGACTCTTCCTTACAGCCCCACAGGACGTACTATCTAATGGATCCCAGCGGGAACGCGGACAGGTGGTGCGATAAGATTCAGGAAGTGTGGCGAAAGATTTACCACAAGCACCAGAACGCCGGTCTGTAGCTGTAGCCCCAGCGCCTAAGAGATCTACCCGCCCTCGCTGTGACAGGACCCCCCAGGACCGGGAGCCTCTGCCCCCCCCTCCCAAACCAGCCCTTCCTCACCAACTTTGACACCACTTTTGTGTTTAGTTTTTTTATTTTTTATTTTTTTTTTTACCAAGGCTGGCTTCAGAATGTCACTTAATGATAAATAATAATAAATATAGCAAAAAGAAGGGTAATGGAAGGGTTGCTACTGCTTTGCCTGCTTTATGTGCTTTTACTGACGATTTCGGACACATGTCGCTTGCGTTCGTACGATTCAGACACGTATCGCTCTCGTTTGGACGATTCACACTCATATCGCTCTCATTCAGACGATTCAGACGCGTATCGCTCTCATTCAGACGATTCACACGCGTGTCGCTCATTCAGACGATTCACACGCGTATCACTCTCATTCAGACGATTCAGACGCGTATCGCTCTCATTCAGACGATTCAGACGCGTGTCGCTCTCATTCAGACGATTCACACGCGTATCACTCTCATTCAGACGATTCACACGCGTATCGCTCTCATTCAGACGATTCAGACGCGTATCGCTCTCATTCAGACGATTCACACGCGTGTCGCTCTCATTCAGACGATTCACACGCGTATCACTCTCATTCAGACGATTCAGACGCGTATCGCTCTCATTCAGACGATTCAGACGCGTATCGCTCTCATTCAGACGATTCAGACGCGTATCGCTCTCATTCAGACGATTCAGACGCGTATCGCTCTCATTCAGACGATTCACACGCGTATCGCTCTCGTTCGGACGATTCACACGCGTATCGCTCTCGTTCGGACGATTCAGACGCGTATCGCTCTCATTCAGACGATTCACACGCGTATCGCTCTCGTTCGAACAGAGGGCCTGGATCCCTGTCTCAGTGTAGCCACGTATGCTTCACCGGGACTGATGCAGATTTCCTCACACACGCATCCAGCTTGTCTATAGCGCGCAGCCTTGTGGTCAGGAGTGGGGGGTGGCGGGTAAGGACTTATTTCCGGTGGGTTTGTTTTTTTATTTATTCCGCTTTGGGTCCTGTGAGTGGTGGCTTGGCTTCCTGTTCATGGGTTTACAGCGGTACTTCAGTTGAGCGCGTTACCCCCATTAAACGGCAGGACTGACTTGGCGGAAGTATGAGTCGGCGGCTGCGGTCGCTCGGTCTGCCGCGGGTTTCTACAACTTTGGCAGGGGGTCTCGCCATCAAATCTGGCCTGGGAGTCAAAAGCACTAATTTTGTATTTTGGGGAGAGCAGTGGCTTTTGGAAGAGGTCCTCAGGCTGGGTTGCCAGGTTTCCAGGTGTGCCTGCGTACACTAGAAGCATCCTCACGCAGCGATGTAATAAAGCGGGTTCGGGTGTCCACAAAAGACGTTTCAATCCAAATTTAGCAAGTGCAGGATGTGTTTGTTTTACTCTTGCTAGACTTTTTTTTTTTTCCCCCCCTTTAAATCAGGTCGGCGACAGTCGGTTGCATTGTGTATTCAACAGGCTACTCTACCTGGTTTGTAACCGGTCAGAACTGTGATGTACAGACGACATATTGCTGAAAACTGAAGCAAGTAATGCAATGATATTAGGACACACTTCTTTTGTATTTCTATTCTTGTTTCAGGTTATTTTGCTGGCTATTGTTTAGCCTCTAGTTCATTCTGTGTTATTTAAATTTTAATATATGAATCATGTTTGGTTTGAAGTCATGTTCAGGGGCCATGTTGTGTATGTTTTGAGATGTAAAGCCTTTGAATGTGATTAATTATTGTAAACTATAATATTTTTCAACTTTTGTTTTTCTTACTTTATTATATAAATTTTCTATTTGGTCAGTGATTTAATCATATTTGTCATAATTTAATGAATCTGTTTATTTTCTTTACCATCATGTGTGAGCTAGATATAGTCATTGATGGAAGAAAGTCCCGTATAATGATTGGTCGTCCTACAATAAACGCATGTAGGGTTTTAGGCATACAATTCCCTTGAGTGTCCTGTCCGTTTGTACTCCCTCCAATGTGTGAAGAGGTGCTTACTGCTTTTCGCAGAGCTCCCAGGCATAGACTCTACCTGTCATGAAACATAGCATTCAACTACTAGATATACTTTTGAATTGTAATGTTCACGCACTGCCCTCTGCTGGTCAGTAATGCGAGGTGCTGTAATTTTGGCGTGGTGCGACTGCAACTTAAGTGTGTTGAAACCAGGTCCTTGGTTAAACATGTTTTTACTGACTCCACTCTGGCGGCTCTTGTGGGCAGTATAAGAAAAGACATTGTCCAGTCAGTAGGAAAACCATTTACATGACAGTTTCTTATGTCACTTGGTCAAAGACACAGGTACAAACTATGAGAATGTAGCTCAAGAAGAGATGTAAATATTTCAGTCATATTAATGGCTTTCTCTTTGCAATGCTCCTCGATGTTGTTTTCCTTTCAGCTGAACTGCAACAAGGAAGGCCTAAGAAATGCCCCCTGTGAGTTTCATGTGCCACATACTTAATTAAAAGTGCCTCCTTTACCTGGATTCTACTTGAATACAGCTATGCCTATAATGGCTTGGGCAACCATTAGAAATGTAGCTTGTGTAATATGTTTTTATAACTGATATATGGAAACCAAATTGCGTAGTATTGTTTCATATATCATTTGCTTTGATACAAGCTTACCCTTGTACTCCTACACACTATTTTTCCATCCATGGATAGATTTGAATTGTGCTGACTGCCTCTTGTCTGTATTTATCCTCTCCTGTCTATAACACACTAATCATTAGAGATGAAAGGACCTACACCACTACAAAGACATGGGTCCTGCATAAGTTGATAAAGAAATAATTGTATGCTAATTTTCTTCCTTGAAAAGTAGTTTTCTCTAAATGTGAACATAAACCTAAGGGGCTAAAAACAATGCTGTTATTTACTAGATTGTTTTGCACTTATATGGTTATTTTGACGTGTTTCTTATTCCTAGTGTATGAATATGCTGGATTTGTGTGCATGAACATGGATAAGTATGATGAACTATGCAGTCAAACCTGTATTGATCTGGGTTTGTATGTTCCTGCCAAATCGTATTTTAAAGAAGTAAGGTATTTATAGGAAGTTGGGAATGATTAACAATACTATCTAAGCTGGCTTGCAGGTGCCCAAAATAAATTGTGTCAGCATGAAACTTCCCTAGATACATTATATAGCCTATTTACTTTGGGGCTCACTGTAGTTTAAATAACTTTTTATCTGACGGAATTGCATAGATAACTTTTGATTTTATTACCATCAAACTTGGCAAAATATTTAATCTAAAAGTTAAATGACCAGGCTTTGTGCTAGCTAAGTATCTCTGACAAGCTACAATTATGTGGCAATAGGAAGCCATAGTTGTTTATTGAACAACTGGAACGACATGCATCGGCTTAAATTTAACACTGAAGGAATACGGCCCAAGGGGACATTGCGCGCGCTGTTCTGCCGCTCTAGAGCTCGGGAGTGGCACCGCTGTCGCTCGAGGGAGGGAGCGAGGCGCGGGACACTTCCTGCCTCGCGCTCAGTTTCTAGAGCGGAACGGAATGGCAGAGAAGAGCGTCGACTCCAGCGGCTCCGGCTGTTGGAGAGGTCCCGGGCATTCTCCCGGAGAGGGGGCGCCTGGTGCCAGCTCATCTAAATGGGTCCGCTTGAACGTCGGCGGCACCTATTTCCTGACCACACGGCAGACACTGTGCCGCGAGCCCAAGTCTTTCTTATACCGACTGTGCCAGGCCGACCCCGACCTCGACTCCGATAAGGTAACTCAGCGAAACGTTTGCTAACAGGCTACCATAATAGACTAGCGCTACAGGCTTATTATTCATCTAGCAGGAATAGCAGTGTTGCTAAATAGCGGGCACCTTCCAAAGGGTTTGAATTGTATTCCAAGACTTATTTAATTTGCAAACTGTCTGACGTTAGCGTTGCTAGCCAAAGGTAATGAGTGGTTGCTCGCCTGCTAGCTGGCTAGCGTTAACACTAGCCACTTTAGCTCGCTTGCTACCGAATGAGGTGAGACTGCGGATGCTGCATATGGCAGCTCCGTCTACCGTTAGGAGGCGAAGCGACACGCTCCTTAAGCTCAGCACAAACAGCCGGACTGTTGGGTAATTTTAAATAAGCAGCGCTAGCTGTATCTAAGTTAGCTGAATAAATAACGTAGGTTATGCTTTCTAACAGAGTTGGCCTTGTGTATGCTGCTCTCAAATGCCCTCGCTTGATTTCTAGTCAGCGAGCAGTGTGTATGTATCGGTACAGCTTCTGGGTATCTGCGAGTATCCAGCTCGGTTGGCATTATAAATAAAGGGGCGGCGGTGATAACTGATGCAGCGGCTAGCGTGCTAGTGTGCAGTTCAAGTGAATTTTCCAGTGGTGCAGTAACATTAGTATCACTGACGTGAGTTTCCGCCAGTCTTGCCAGATAGAAATACTACATTTTCAATAACGTTTACATGAGATCGAAGACTTCTGAAAAAACTTTTCTAAGAATGAGTGCTATCTTTGAACCTAACGGGATCTGTCAGCCAACATATAACAGAGGCGACTGAGAATGCATGAAGCTTTGTTTCCGCGGTACAGTGCCGAGCTGCTGAGCATTCTGCACCGTACTCTTACCTCCTGGGGTTCAACATCTTTAATTAGCTGAAGAAATGCGAGTCCTGTCATACTTGAACACCCCACGTGTTGGGTCATTCTGACTGTATATGTGCTTAGTCAGGGCTTGACATTAACATTTCAGGAAAGTGGGTCAGATTGTTTATTAGGTGTGTGTGTGCCGATGTGTGTGTGTAAGTGCATGTGCGGGCATGTGCGCCGGTGTGTATATGTGCATGTGTTTGAGCGTGTGTATGCGTGCAGGTGAGCGTGTGCGTGTTTGTATGTACGTGTGTGGCCGTGTTCATGTGTGTGTGCAGGCATGTGTGTGTATATGTGTGCGGGCGGTGCGTTCGTGTATGTGTGTGCCGGCACGTACGTGTGCGGGTGTGTGTGTCTGTGTGTGCACACGTGTGTGCGTGTGTGAGTCACTCATGAATCACTGTTTTTCCATAGTAGAACTTTAACTCTTGTTTCTCTTTCCGCCCCTGTCTCTCTTTCTCTCCCCCCTCTCTCTTTTTCTCTTTCTCGCTCCCTCTCTCTCAGGATGAAACAGGTGCCTATTTGATAGACAGAGACCCCACCTACTTCGGTCCGGTGCTGAACTACCTGAGGCACGGTAAACTGGTCCTGAACAAAGACCTCACTGAAGAAGGTCAGTCTCTGAGTTTAAATCCTCAAACCGTTTGTACATCCAGCGCTTAGGGGAACCGTTTCTCAAAGATATCCCCCAATTAAAATACTTTTTGATATCTGTGATGATAAAAACTAATATGTACTGTGATGATTGATGTTTAATTGTTTTGCCTGATACTGGTTACAGTAGTTTTGTCATGATTGATGTTTGGTTACCTACCTGATACTGTTACAGTAGTTTTGTGATGATTGATGTTTAGTTACCTGCCTGATACTGGTTGCAGTAGTTTTGTGATGATTGATGTTTAATTGTGTGCCTGATGCTGGTTGCAGTAATTTTGTGATGATTGATGTTTAATTGTGTGCCTGATGTTTGTTGCAATAGTTTTGTGATGATTGATGTTTAGTTACCTGCCTGATACTGGTTACAGTAGTTTTGTGATTATTGATGTTTAATTGTGTGCCTGATGCTGGTTGCAGTAATTTTGTGATGATTGATGTTTACTTGTGTGCCTGATACTGGTTGCAGTAGTTTTGTGATGATTGATGTTTAGTTACCTGCCAGACGTGGTCTTTTTGAAAATGGGCTGTTGTGTCCCTCAGGTGTGCTGGAAGAAGCCGAGTTCTACAACATCGCCTCACTAATAAAGCTGATCAAAGAGAGGGTCCGGGAGCGAGACAGCAAACCGTCGCTGGTGAGTGACAGTCAGCACCTCCCCTCTTAACTCCTGTGCATCTCCTCCCCGCCAGCACCTCCCCTCTAAACTCCTGTGCATCTCCTCCCCGCCAGCACCTCCCCTCTAAACTCCTGTGCATCTCCTCCCTGTCAGCACCTCCCCCCTAAACTCCTGTGCATCTCCTCCCTGCCAGCACCTCCCCTCTAAACTCTTGTGCATCTCCTCCCTGTCAGCACCTCCCCCCTAAACTCCTGTGCATCTCCTCCCTGCCAGCACCTCCCCTCTAAACTCCTGTGCATCTCCTCCCCGCCAGCACCTCCCCCCTAAACTCCTGTGCATCTCCTCCCTGTCAGCACCTCCCCTCTAAACTCCTGTGCATCTCCTCCCTGCCAGCACCTCCCCTCTAAACTCCTGTGCATCTCCTCCCTGCCAGCACCTCCCCTCTAAACTCCTGTGCATCTCCTCCCTGCCAGCACCTCCCCTCTAAACTCCTGTGCATCTCCTCCCTGCCAGCACCTCCCCTCTAAAGTCCTGTAGATCTCACACCCGCCAGCACCTCCCCTCTAAACTCCTGTGCATCTCCTCCCCGCCAGCACCTCCCCTCTAAACTCCTGTGCATCTCCTCCCTGTCATCACCTCCCCTCTAAACTCCTGTGCATCTCCTCCCTGCCAGCACCTCCGCTCTAAACTCCTGTGCATCTCCTCCCCGCCAGCACCTCCCCTCTAAACTCCTGTGCATCTCCTCCCTGCTGGCACCTCCCCTCTAAACTCCTGTGCATCTCCTCCCTGCCAGCACCTCCCCTCTAAACTCCTGTGCATCTCCTCCCTGCCAGCACCTCCCCTCTAAACTCCTGTGCATCTCCTCCCTGCCAGCACCTCCCCCCTAAACTCCTGTGCATCTCCTCCCTGCCAGCACCTCCCCTCTAAAGTCCTCTAGATCTCACACCCGCCAGCACCTCCTCTCTGAACTCCTGTACATGTTACTCACTCCAGACTTTACCGTACAGCAATGAGATGGACAGTGTTAAATGAAAATATGAACTATGATACAAAGTTAAATAATTGCCATAGTGAAAATGACTGGGCAGCGCCCTTATCAGGAGTGGAGCCGCGGCGCACTGGTAATCACATCGCCGTTACCAGGGGCGGAGCTGCTGGGTGACAGTCATTGTATTGTGGGTGACGTACCTGTCTCACCCTCTCCAGGTTCCGATGAAGCACGTCTACAGAGTGCTGCAGTGCCAGGAAGAGGAGCTGACGCAGATGGTGTCCACCATGTCCGACGGCTGGAGATTTGAGCAGGTAGCGTTAGCCGCAGGAGCCCCTCGTGTGTTTTGCTGCAAATGACCAACGGCGAGTGTTTACGCTGAAAGGATATGAAATGCGAAAGCTGAACAATGTTGATTGCTTCTCTGTTTACTGTTCTCTTCCTCCTAGCTTATCAGCATCGGGTCGTCCTATAACTACGGGAACGAAGACCAGGCGGAGTTTCTGTGCGTCGTTTCCAAGGAGCTGCACAACCAATCATACGGCAGCAGCAGCAGCGAGCCCTCGGAGAAGGCCAAGGTGAGGGTCCCTGTCATCGCTCGTCTGTCCGGACGTGCAGTTACTCACACAGTGGTCTGTTTGAGTTCCACACCAGTCTGTTAGAGTTCATACAGAAGCAGGTAGCTGTTATTCACAAGCTGGTCTGTTAGAGTTCATGCAGAAGCAGGTAGCTGTTATTCACACAGTGGTCTGTTAGAGTTCATACAGAAGCAGGTAGCTGTTATTCACAAGCTGGTCTGTTAGAGTTCATACAGAAGCAGGTAGCTGTTACTCACACAGCGGTCTGTTAGAGTTCATACAGAAGCAGGTAGCTGTTATTCACACAGTGGTCTGTTAGAGTTCATACTGAAGCAGGTAGCTGTTATTCACAAGCTGGTCTGTTAGAGCTCATACTGAAGCAGGTAGCTGTTATTCACAAGCTGGTCTGTTAGATTTCATACTTCATACAGAAGCAGGTAGCTGTTATTCACAAGCTGGTCTGTTAGAGTTCATGCAGAAGCAGGTAGCTGTTACTCACACAGCGGTCTGTTAGAGTTCATACTGAAGCAGGTAGCTGTTATTCACACAGTGGTCTGTTAGAGTTCATACAGAAGCAGGTAGCTGTTATTCACACAGCGATCTGTTAGAGTTCATACTGAAGCAGGTAGCTGTTACTCACACAGCGATCTGTTAGAGTTCATGCAGAAGCAGGTAGCTGTTATTCACAAGCTGGTCTGTTAGAGTTCATACAGAAGCACTGCAGAGATGTGCAGCACAGCATTGGTCCACCTGCAGCTGCATCTCTTCTGTTCTGATCTAACCTGAGTCGATTCAGTGACCCATAGGTGTCCATGCTGTGCTTTTAAAGGTAAGGCATGTTTTACAAGATGATTCAGATTGTGGCGCTCGTGGGGGGGGCACAGTGTTAGCAAGAGGACTAACTCTCGCTTCTGAATGAGTCATCGAGCGCTAGGCTAACCGTAGGCGCGCGAAGCTCGCGCGACCCCTCACGGGCAAAGGGCCGTCTGCGCGGACGGCCGGATGAGCGCTCTCCGTCTCCAGAGCGACGCGGGACTCGGGAGAGGAGAGAACGTGAGCACGGTTCCCCCGGGCCCGGAAGTCATTTCAGACTCACCGAATTAATCGCCGCTCTCAGAGAGCGGAGCACGGCCGCCGGCCAGAGGGCCCCGGTCACGGGGCAGTCACACGGGGACGTGTAGCGTGTCTGCGGCTGACCTGTGGTCTGCTCCAAAGCCTCGTTCTGGCTCCCGCTTTGTCCCCAGTGTGCGGGGCTGTGGCGGCTAAAGAAACGGCGGGCGGGCAGCTGAGCAACTCGTCCAGAATGGGTCCCACTCGCGAATGAGCTCTAGTGCACACACAGGCATGGTGCACACACAGCCACGGGGCACATAAAGCCCCTGGTGCACACACAGCCCTGGTGCACACACAGGCACAGGGCACATAAAGCCCCTGGTGCACACACAGCCCTGGTGCACACACAGGCACAGGGCACATAAAGCCCCTGGTGCACACACAGGCATGGTGCACACACAGCCCTGGTGCACACACAGGCATGGGGCACATAAAGCCCCTGGTGCACACACAGGCATGGGGCACATAAAGCCCCTGGTGCACACACAGCCCTGGTGCAAACACAGGCATGGGGCACATAAAGCCCCTGGTGCACACACAGGCATGTGGCACATAAAGCCCCTGGTGGACACACAGGCATGGGGCACATAAAGCCCCTGGTGCACACACAGGCATGGGGCACATAAAGCCCCTGGTGCAAACACAGGCATGGGGCACATAAAGCCACGGGGCACATAAAGCCCCTGGCGTACACACAGCCCTGGTGCACACACAGCCCTGGTGCACACACAGCCCTGGTGCACACACAGCCCTGGTGCACACACAGCCACGGGGCACACACAGCCCCTGGTGCACACACAGCCACGGGGCGCATAAAGCCCCTGGTGGATATATGCTGAAGCAATGCGGGTTAAGTACCTTGCTCAGAGGTTCAACGGCAGTGTCCTACTGCCGCTGGGGCACACAAAGCTGTTTAGTGATGTACATGCTTACCCTCAAGACCAGCTCTACGACTTAAAATCAGCAACCAATTTAGAACAAATTAATCAGCTGCTTTAATTAACAGAGGCCCGATTAACGCTCTGCAGTTCTGCGGGGGCAAGATTGGGCAGGTCCCTTCAGGTTCCTGTGGATATCTGCACGTGTTTAACGGAACGGGTCGAATCTGCATCCGTTTTTTTTCCAGATTCTTCAGGAAAGAGGGTCTCGAATGTGAAGGACCAGCGTCGAAACCCCGCGAGGTGCGGGTGGGCCGACACAAACCACCCAGGGCGGAACGCGTCGCCAGGAAACCACCCGGGAGGCCGCACTTCCTGCCCCCCGCCCCCACCTTAACCTTACTGCACACAGCCAGCCAATCAGGTGACTGCTCTTGTGCCTGCGAATTAAAACTGGACTGGAATCTTTTAATGTGGGTGTGGGTGGGCGGGAAAAAACGACAGTTTCTTTTCTTTTCTTTCTCAACGGTCGGTGATGGTGTACGTGGTTTCTAAGTACGCTGAACAGAGCTGGAGACTCGGTCATAACTGACCGGTAGTTTACTCAGGGTCTCCTGCTCTTTGAGTTTTGTAGTGTGTTCACACCTTTCTAAGTCCCGAAAGGTATTTAAGAAAAACTTTGCAAATACATATTTATCTTGTGACAGGCAGAGACTTCAGATAGTCAAACGATGTGTCAGCAGTCAAAATGGGTAAGACTAGAGGGTATTTGAAGGTAAATAACAGACCGAAGCTAGGATTCTGAGGTTTGGGTGGCAGGGTAAGGGCTGAGGGTGGAAAACTACCGACTCTGAGGAGGGTGTGTTCCTGCATGTTAAATTGTCTGCCATAAAAGATGAGAAATGACACACTTCCTTCATGTCTGAATATCATCTCTCTCCTTATAGCACAGAAGGAAATGCTGACCTATTTTTCTAAAGTTACCCTTCTGTTTTGGAAGAGTAGTGTTCTTTTCTGTCTGTGGAATTGGACTCCACAGGGATTTGACTCTATCTTGGTGTTTATGATATAGAGACAAATGGCAAAGAACAAAGCAGTTCCTGTTGTTTGATAGTTCGATAGGTTTCATATACAGAAAAGCATGCTGAATTCAACAGGTTTCTGTTCTGTGACTAGTTTATACACAGGTTATTATATATGGACATTTAATAATCACGACAGGCCTTGTACTTCTTTGGGGTTGACCTTTGATATAATTTTGACAACCTCGTTTGAAAAAGGATGCAATGACATGATCTTTATTTGGGAAAGACTGACTTGAAGACTGGTGTTACTGTCTTTTTTCATGTTGAGTGAAATCCTTTCCTGTTTTACAAGACTGCACATGCAGTCAGGGGTTTTGTTTGTGTCTGTATGTGTGTGTGTGTGTGTGTGTGTCTGTGTCTGTATGTGTGGTCTGCATGCGTGTGTTTTTGTGTGTGTGTGTGTATATGTTACATACACAGTTCAAATCACCGCATTGTGCAAGACTTCTGGGTAATACTGGTTGACCTTGAACAGAGTACAGCCTGACACTGTTATACCACTGAGCGTAGATATTTTAACGATGCATTTTTAAAAAAATAAACGTCAATAAACTCGTTGCTGTGGCCAACCCATATATGCGATTCGGTATGAATCCAGTATGTTTTGCTTTATTGATATTTTATTTAAATGAAGAAAAAAAAAACAAGACATGTAATAGTGTTGCCTTAGTCCAATGACCAAATCAATGCCTAACTTGTGACAAAAAAAAATAAAGATTATTTAGGGTCAGGGATTATTGGAACACTTTGAAACTATTTACATATCTACACAGCTTTTTGATATGAGTACGTAAATGATTGGTGTCAAAGTGTATTTGGTGCACACATTTGGGTATGTACGTGCATGCGATTTAGTTTCTTAACACAAACACAAGGGCTGTTAATTGTTGAGCAAAAAAAAGTCATTTCAGGAGAGCAAAATTGCTTAATTGCCAGACCAAGGCATTGTTTACATTCGGAGTTCTGAAGCTTTCCAGTAAACTCACACACCGCTCCTTAGCTTGGCTTCCTGACACATTTTAGAGCGTTTAAAATGCTTCTCACTCAGCCGTTAGCCTTGTGTTCTTACGACGCCCGAAGGGGCGATCGCTTTATCTGCTGCCATGTGGAGCTTGGCTTGCGACCCACGCCCCCATGAACCGGCGTCCCGCAGCGGTCTGCTCGGCTCCTATTGGCCAGTGACGAAGGCTGCTCGGCTCCCATTGGCCAGTGATAAAGACCGGCCAATCCGTAGCCGGTGCCCGGGAAGGGACCACCCACCACATTGGGGCACATTGGAGAAGGCACATCCACCGCGTGGCAATACGCTGGAGAGAGAGAGAGAGAGAGAGGTGGTGGGTGGCGGCGGCGGCGGCTGATTGGTCGATCTGGTCTCTGTGTTCGTGTCACTGCAGTGGTGTTCTCTGGTGTTTCGACCGCAGCGTTTACGGTGCTAGTCTACCTCCCGCTCTTCCTGCACAGCGCGGCCTCGCTGAGCTCCACTGTGCCGTGTTTCGGAACACATCCGCTAGCCGACGTTAGCCTTTTATTTAAAATCAGCCTCTGATGTAGCAGAAAGATTGAACATCTGCCCCTTCACCACAGGCGTTTGTCCTCCTTAAGTGTTGTTCCAGACTTGACTTTTACCTTTATGAATCTGCAAAATGTATTTTTTAAGAACAAACTTGAGGTTTGTTTGTTTTTTATTATTATATTTTATTTTCTGCACCAGTGTATTGCTATTGTTGTGATTCTAATATCCTCTGAAATGTTTTGTATTTGTATATTTAAATTTGTTTATGTGTAAAGTACAAGATATACAATTTTAAGTGGGTACACTGAATAAAATGGAGATACTGGGTTTAGTCAAATAAACATACTTTCATTTAGAGAATTTGTTTTTGTCTGTACTTTCACTATTGTTCCAACGAGCAGACATGTCAAATCCAAACCCACAGCTCTGCACAAACCCACAGCATTCCTGTGCAAACTCACAGCATCTCCCCGCAAACCCACAGCATCTCATGTGCGCATACACAATGGTGTTACGGTCCAGAAATGCTTTGTTCACTGACTTCATTTAACCAATAAACTCTTAACAATTGTAAATGAGGTATTTCCAACCAAGAAGAATGTTTTCCTGATTTTGTCTGACATGTTAAGCAGCCCATAGAAACACCAATATTCATACATACACACACGTAAAAATAACTCATAATGATTTTGGATATTTACTGACTGTTTCATAGGAACCATATCAATTCATGACATTGTAGGACATTCGACTAGGGTGTTGAGGTGGTTTCAATTAAGGGGAAAAAACAACAACAGACCCAAAAGAGCATCCGTATCAGGAGAGGGATCCCTGGGCACCAGTGGTATGTTTGGGATTAACTAAATCACTACACTTCACTGTCCATTGCACATACATTGTACACTGTCAGGTATACAGTGTTCAACTGACAGAAATCTGACTGTTATTTATTCTCAGGAAAACCGGACTTCTGCAATAGCACTAATGATCAGACCTGACAAAGAGCTCATCACCATGCCGACAGGCTAACATTTGTCATCAGCAGCAGGGCTGGTCAAGAGTGAGAATGATGTAAACATCACAGGGTAGCAGCATGGGGTCTACTGGCTAGCATTCATAGCAATAAAGGCTGTGCTCCTTGGAGGTTTCGCTAGCCTAGCGTCCATGCGCTCTGTTCAGTGTTTGAGTGTCGGTCGACCCATATATAAACTCACTGAGATACATGTGCCCTTTAATAATTCAGCACATTTTGGCAGCCAATCCCAGGGTGCGTTCCCAGATTATTTTTTTTGATTTGATCTTTACAGCGCTCCATGTGTGGCTCGCAGGGGAAGCCACATCTGTGATGCACACACCAAGCAGAGGGAGGAATCAGACTGCCGTTTAATCACCACAAGTGAAAATCTGGAGCAGCCAGTCGCTCCTGCCAAGACAAACAAGAACATTCTGACTGACTCATTCGTTCGGATGAAGAGTCGAGATGGCGTTAGCATTAGCAGGCAGTTAGCACGTTGTTCTGCACGCCTGTGACGTAGGCTGGTTCTGTGACGTGGCTGAGCGGGTGGTGTAAAATGACCCTGAAGGTGAAGAGTCTCCATCCGGTCCGTGTCCTGTTCTCAGTTTGGTGCTGTGATTCATGGTGCACCGCGTCTGGCCTTGACTAATCGCGTTCGGCTGTTTAACCACGTTAGGAGTGGTTGGATAGGCAATGCAGATCATAAGCACTGAATTAATCCAGGGGACAACATGCTGATAGCTTGGAAAGTTCTGGTCTTTTGATGAACAGGGCACTGTGCTTGCTGTCTATGCAATCATCAGGCTTAGCATTTCATGTGTTTAATCACATTCACTATATAAATGACAGAAAGATGCTCTATCTTTAGTTTTTTCTGTGGTGTCCGTATTATTTACTCCCTCAAAAAAAAAATAGCAAAGGTTGTTAATAAAAGGGGTTATTAAGCTGTTGGTCTGTGCTTTTTGTAGGATTAAATGTGATATTTCTGTATAATTTCCCCATGTAGAAAGTATACCTCACACTGCCATATCCTCTGTGCCAGGGTGCAGAATCAGTGCAATCTTTAACATTTTGCATGAAAAGAATGATAACCTTTAACATTGCAAAACTGCCCAGAGTAACATCATAATGACCCATATTAACTAAATTCAGTTAATATGAGCCTGCATTATGTTTCATCGTCTGGGAGCTTCAGAAATGGTTAGCATCTGGTCCACAAGCGATATGGTGCACAGGGGTAGGCTATTTATTGGTAGCTTCACTGCTTTGTTGCAGTCAGGGAGGGTCTCAAAATTCCAGGCATGGTGGCTATTAAAAAAATTAAAAGAAATCTGAACATTTTGATTTCTGAAGTTGCATCTGTTTACAAAAAGTTCTAATTATAGGGATGATAGCCACCTTGGCAGGATGAGAGTGTAATAAGAGGTCTTCAGTATGTCAGGGATTCTCTGGATCATCAAGATAAAACATCTCTTAAATTCTTATTCCACATCAGCCACATGGCTGGGTTGCTTATATCTGGTTGCTAAGAAAACGTTGCTTCAGACGCCACAACACATAGATTCAAGAAGTTGTGCAGGTGTGTTAAAAATCATAAAAATGTGATCAGTATCTGACTGACCTTATGTTGAGGAGTCACTTGAAGGAAAACTTACCTTTATTGACGTGCTCATTAGCAATATACTTGATCCCAGAAAGGCAAAATGTATGCTGAGAAGAATATATGGTGTGAAATATAGGGACACACATCTTGGGGGTTTTAGAAAATCACACAACAAAGAAGTTGTATAGTAATACGGTTTTTCTTATGAAAGTATCATCAGATTCAATATAAAATCCACAAAATACAGGTTTTGGGAATAATAAAAATGCAGCTGCTGAAAAGGCATTCGTTTTGGCATGCTAATTAGTACGTGATAAATACTTCACACATCACACTTGCTTTTCTCTCATAGGCTGGTGTGTTGCAACACAAAAAAATAAAGTGGATTACCAGGCCAGCTCCTGTGCACTTCTACGGTACATCCTGACTGCCATTATTTTTTAGCAATTATTATAAAATAATGGTGTGATAAGTATAATAATGCTGTGAAGCTTACCCCTGATCCCACTCCCCAGGATTCCCCTCTTTGCTTCGTCGTTGACCCTCCCTCTAGACCTCTAAAATTCACCATCTGTAACTGTAGCGTTGGCCAGCAAGTAAAAGTCCTGCCATGTGTTTCTTCCACCCATGAACTCAGCCAGCTGATTTCACAAATTGGTTCCACCTCCTGGCTGGAGAATTGTGCTAATTGGCAAATCCAGGTGATTGGAATAAAATCCTGGGGAGGATTTTTATTTTCTGAACCAGATCCTCGCATTCTGGAAGGTAGGTAAATGCGCTCAATCAAAGAAAAGTGGCTTCTGTGTGAGAATGATCATAACTAGACTCTGGTGACAAAATAGTGGCAGCAGCGTACTATAATGGGTTAGGAACTGGGCTTGTAACCAGATAGTTGTACCCTTGGGCAAGGTACTTAACCTGCATTGCTTCAGTATAAATCCAGCTGTATAAATGGATGCAATGTAAATGCTATGTGATGTTCTGTACTGTGAGTCACTCTGGATAAGAGTGTCTGCTAAATGCCTCTACTGTAATGTGATGTTATAGCAGTGTCGCCCTTGAGGTAGGCTGGGTGATCCTTGCATGACATGTGCATCAAACAGCAGGAGGAAGAAGCAGTTGGTCAATTAACTGGGAAAACAAACAAAGCATTAAAGGTAATTAAATGACAGTTAAAAATTCACCAAGTGTATTTTCCTTAGTTCACATCTCAATGCAGCTAGGTAGTTAAAATGCCTACGAAGGACACATTTGCTTGCACAAGCTACAGCCTTAGCTTGTTTTCCATTAGACTATTCTCTTTCTTCTTCAGTAGCAACTCAAAGTGCTCGCTGATAACAACTGCAATGATGCTAGGGTCTTCAAACAATAACAGTGATAAAAGGTACAATGAAATCTTCCAGGGATTATGAATGATGCAAAGTCTAGCAATCTACCTCCTGTTGTGTGGCTATCAGACCACACACTGAGCGGTCGGTAAGGTAAGGAGTCAGACACATGGCTTCTCCAGTCTCTTCTTCTAGTCCTATTACATGTATATTTTGGATATTTAGCTGATTCTCTTTTCCCAGAGTGACTTACAATTAGTACAAATTAAGAAAAGGCCTAGATTTTGAAATCACCTTCATACATTCCAAGTAAATATGAGTGCAATGGTCGGGCCATAGCATCCGTGCGATAGGCGGTCCACATTGTGACTAGAATTAACCCGTGGAAGAGAAGGTAGATTGGATTTTTTTGGAGGAAATGTGGGTTAGATAGGGGAGAGATGTGGAGGAGGGGAATGGGAATTCAGGGTGGAGAGGGGACAGATGAAGTACACAGATGCAACATCATCACTTCTGTCTTAATTTAAAACTTAAGATCCATACTAGAAAATGCTAGCTTCTGTCTGTTTTAAGCAATCAACATTTGGGAAAGTTGATCTTATGAAATTACTTAAGCATTGATTACTAATGCATCTCAGCTGCTTCATTATATTTTTAAAATTTCTATTAATTATTATTTTTTTGTGGGCGGCCATGCCTATCATCACCAAGAATAGTGTGTGCACATATTTATGCATGTGTAACATTATACTGTAATAATCTGATACTTTGCAAATATCTTGAGTCTGGTCATTGAACATTAATTAAAACAACAGATACTGTACTTTACAGATACTCCCTTGACGACGGAGCACGGCCCCTTTAAAAACATAGTTGTCAAAACTATTGCCTGTATGGACAAATTAGAACCAATTTATTTAATCAAAAATAAGCAAAAGCGGTGGTATTTTTTCCAAAGTTCGCGTATGCCGTCCACATATGGGACGTTACTGTGTCAAGGATATGTAGGATGCTGCGATATTTTAAAATGTGGAGAGGCTTTAAAAATCTATTGCATTCAGATTACTGTCATCTTTTCTGTTGTGTATTTTTATGATGTAACAGTCGTGTACACCACCAAAAATGAGGTCCAAATATATAACATGATGCGCTTTCATTAATCGTAGCTCATTGTTTTCAGGCAATCGTAAGTTAGCTGCCAAGAGGTCCTATTTAGCCTGGGAGAAATTCGGTGTTTTTTCAGGAGGGAAACTTCGCAAGGTTTTGTCCCGAGTCAGATACGATTACCACTGAAAAATAAAAAGCGAACGGTTCATAAAGTAATATACATTTTTAATCGTACAGAAGGTAAGTACTTGTTAGCATCACACCCGTCTGTACTTTAAATGGACCCCAGAAGCGTTTTTCTTGTTCGAGTTTGACTGTTTTGTTTGGTCCTCTTTCTGCCTCGTTAGCCTGTTAGCCTGCTAGCGCCAGCTACCGTAAGACTGAATGAGCGCGGCTGCGCTGCTGGGAGAGTCTGGCCCTTTGTCCGGCGCGGTTAGCGGGCGATCGGCATAGGGGAGGCATTCAGCGTTCACATCTTCTTCATGAAATGTTGCCTTGAGCAAGGGGAAGTCTGTACTGGGGAGTTGCGCAGCTAGCTCATTCCACATGGTGCTTTGCTAGATAGCTGCGTCCTCGGCCGGATAGCGTTAGCACTGCATCGCTCAGTCACTTTTTTACCTTTCATTTTAGGTGAAGGGACTCAGTGGATGGTTAGCGTTTATCCTGAACCAATGTCATCTTAAACATTAAACACTGAAAATGATGAAACAACAATGCCAGGGTAACTAACCAATCATCCACACATTTAGATAACTATTTAGCAGTGCAGCAGTGGCTAACGAATAGCACGCTATCGTCAGCTAGCAGTACGACCGTAGAGACTGATGCTGTAGCCCCGCCGGCTTTGTTTTTATCCAGCTGGCTGTTTATTTCACACATCTAGTAGTTCGCTTTTCTCTTTGACTCCCTGAACAGCGGAGGTCTGGCTATTTCACGACGGCCTCCAACCCGAGAATTAATGCGCTTTATTGTTTGTGCATTATAACTGGTCGTCTTTCAGATGCCGGGCGAAGGTTTTATTCCGAATGTGCGCCGATAGTTTAGCGCAGTTAGGCAATGGCGGGGGTAATGTTCATTTTGACGGTGATGTTGGCCTGAAACTTTCTCGCTCTTCAGCGGAATGCACTTTGCTTTTGAAGATCTGGGGCACTTGGCTTGGTTCTCTGTTGGATTCTGCGAGGTTTGCAGTGTGCTTTTTCACCTGTGAATAATCATCAATACGCAAGCCCACAGTATTTAATGCTGTTAATAAGCCGCAGTGGCCACATAGGGGTAGCGTTTGTTTTGATTTCTGGTTGCATGAATCCGAACGTTATCATTCTTAAATATTGCCAATTTCACGGGCATATTGTCTGTGAAACCTATTGACTAAGGGAAGTCAAGTGCGTTTAAAAAAGGATACTGTTATAAAACTGATGGCCATGGAAATTGTAGTCTGCTGAACCTTATGTGACCTTCTGTTCAAATCACTTTTCTCTGTGATTAGATCTGTCCACAAGGACGGGTTCTCTTCAAGTCATGCAAGGTAATGTATTTATGCAGACTTGCGTATGAGGTGTTTATTGAATGCCAGTGCACAGCAGTTCATCTTATTTCACTTTTGCAGGAAGTCTCTATAGCTGAAGCTTCCTTTTACCATTTTGACAGCTGTTTCCTTGCAGTAAATGGAAATCTGAGCAAAACACGTTTTCAATATACAAAAATGGCAAGTTACTCATGCAAACAAAGCGCTGTCTAAGTTATTAATTAACTTGCAAAATCAAAAGTATTGATATCAAAATGAGGCCAAGTTACATTAAACTATTGGCTATTTTAGGTCACACAAATTTAAACAAGCTTTTTTCAAAAGCAACCAATGTTTTCAAAATTCTTTCATGCAACTTGGCCCTGTTTTTTTTTTTTTTTTTTTTTTTTTTTTCTTTCTTCATCTTGCCTTCAGAAGAGAATGTGGTCATGGCTGGGCGAAGCCTGCAGTAGTAGTCTGAGGTTGTAGGGCCTACTTTGTCATCGTGTAGTTGTCTTGAATGGGGTCCATGAATAGGGTTGGGTCCTGAAACCCGGTAGCACTATGGCACCAGTTCCCATACGACCGGTACCTGCCGAATTGTAATGCAGATTTTGGTGCTTCATTTTAGTGTTGTTTTCGCTTCCGTTACCATTGCTTTGTCGTCTGGGTTGCGTCAGTAGGTACCATTGGCTTGCTAGCGAATGTTAAACATGGTCAAAATCGCAAAAGCGAAACTGTATAATGTGTGGCTGTATTTTATCCAGAAGGATTCAAATGACTGGTCTTGCCTTTGCAATGAAGACAATGGCCCTTGTTCACGAAACGTGTTTGATCACATTTGATCGTATACGGCATATACAAATGTTTCCAAGAACATTTCGGGATTCATCATTTTTCTGTATTTGTTTATTTTCTTCTCTGTTTCCATATATAAATCACATGAACAAGATTGCGCATAAAATTTACAAACAGCCAGCATTCATCATCTCACACACCTGGGATATGCACACACACAAAGGTCTGCACATGTGTCATGAATCTCATTGATTTTCGTGGAAACATTTTAAAGAACAAAGTAAGAGAAATTTAAGAAGTTTTGTGAATTAAAATTTTTTTTTTTAAATGTCGTCGTTTGCTCGCTCTGAATGAGGGTAGACTATCAGTTCATGGCAGGCACCTTTTGTCCGTTTAGGGGTGTAAGAAAATATCAATACAGTTGAGTGGTGCAAAACTATGTTTCGCAATATTATATACATTTTCGAAAACACTATCGCTATACACATGAAGATGTGGCAGCGGCACAAGTGTGAGACTTTGGTGCTGGAACATCCGCAGTGGTGCTTATTGGACAACAGACGGTCACAGAATGACTGGAGAGCCATGGAGTTTTTACAAAATGGTTCATGAGATGATTACTTTCTGATGGATAAAATCAAGTCTCCTGTTTTTTAGATTATGTATGCTTAGGTTGTAAGGGCCCAGTAGCTAGCTACTATTGCTGACAACCCTTTATGATTTTGGTGTTACAGGGACTCGGCAGATTGCATTCTTGACTAGCCTACTTGAATGGAATGTTGGCATGCATAATGTGAACCTTTATTGGTGAATCAAAAATATTTATTGTTCTGCTTTTCCTCTTCAGAATGGACAGAGGTAAACTTTTACTCTTGTTTTTGTGCATATCCAGGCGTGTTCTTGGTGACATTTTTCTGAAATTGACAAAATATCACAATATTGCGGTGTTTATAGTATCACAATATATTGAATCGTGATAGCCTACTTGTATTGTGATGCGTAGAATAAGTATAACTTCCTTGGCTTTATGCTCAGTATTTTTTACTATATATCCCAGCATCCTATTGGCCTTTTTTCCTGCTACAGCAGTGCCTAGAACCTGAAAGGCTTTGATCAATCATTACTCCCAAGTCTTTTTCAAACTGAGTACATTCCAAATTAGTTTCTCCTATAAAGTAATCCTGCCTAATGTTTCCCACATGCACAACATTACATTTGGCCATATTGAATTTCATTTGTCAGGTTTCTGCCCACTTCTGAATTTTGTTTAAATCTTCTTGGGTTACTTTATTAAGTTCAAAACTATTAGCTGGGCCTCCCAGTTTTGTATCATCTACAAATTTGACTAGTCTACTTTCTATGTCCCTGTCAAGGTCATTGATATAAATGAGGAAGAGCGGTGGTCTCTGCGCCGATCCTTTTGGGACTCCACTTCCCACAGTTCCCTGGTCAGATAATACTTCTCCTGCTGCTACTGTGTTCTACCATGTAGCCTGTTCTGAACCCACTCTAAATTACCTCCTTTAATTCATACATTTTGCTAATTAGTCCTCATGTTACTTTATCAAATGCTTTTTGGAAATCTAAGTATGTAATATCATGAACCGTTAGTCACGTCACTTGGTAGCCTCTTCAAAGAATGCCAAAAGGTTTGTCGGGCATGACCTTTTCTTGTGAAAACTATGCTGGCCATCCCTTAGTATATTGTTATTGTAATGAAGTGTTTTAAAGAAACACATCCCACTTGTCTCTAATGATAGATTCCAGTGTTTTACACTTGATGTTGCTTTTTGGCATAAGATGTAGCTAAATTTATTGATTGTGGGACTGGAGTTTTAGTCTGGGATTTGCTATGACAAAAAAAAACAAACAAAAAAAAAAGGCACACTAACTTAAGTTTGGAGCTTTATTGTGTACACATGTGAAGTTGTATCTGAATTCTATGTTTATCTGAGGTCAGAAGGTTCAGAAGTTATGTTCTTAAGGGCTGAGAGTCTGTGGTCATTGTGGGTATTTTTGTGGGAAACCCTGAAAAGTGCCAAACTGTCTGTGGTGTACAGGTATGGGGCATGCCCTGTCTATCGGAACACTGAGGTATGTTAATGGTTTTATTTGTGTAAGAATACATTATCAACGGAAAACCAAGAAGCCAATTTTAAAACCAATAACTGTTTAATTTTGTAATGTCATTTCGGGATATTTGTGGGACTTTGGGCAGTCTGACCTGGTGGTACCCACACAAGTGCATAAGGGAGCCGGTCGTTTTGCCTGTACACCCCTCTCTGCCTGGTATGATTGCTGTTGTCTGCAGCCTGCGTGTAGGCCTCTGGGTTTTTAAGGGAGATCACTGCTAGCTCAGCACTGGCTACAGGTTTGCTTACTCTGGTGTATTTTAGCTGACTAAAGGATGGTAGTGCACAGTTTGCTGTTGTGCTGTAGAATGAGCTGCACCTTTTGATTAGTGCTGCACATACCTGTTTGATGGTCTGCAGCTTCTGCACTACTGTTCAGACCAGCAGCCAATGCGGTGTGCTGTCAGACTATAGTAGGCTGCAGACCTTGGTCAAATGCGTATTTGTTTTGAATTCAAATACTTTTCTGTGCTCGATTGATCTTGCCTGGTTTAATTGAGCCTGCCAATATGACCAGAAGCTGGGGTTTGCACTTTTTGAGGGTATTTAATCGGTTCCAGTACATCAGACAAGACCGTAAAGCGTGGGCCCCTGTTTGAGCCCTGTGCCCTAGAGCGGCCCCCTGTTTGAGCCCTGTGCCCTAGAGCGGGCCCCTGTTTGAGCCCTGTGCCCTAGAGCGGGCCCCTGTTTGAGCCCTGTGCCCTAGAGCGGCCCCCTGTTTGAGCCCTGTGCCCTAGAGCGGGCCCCTGTTTGAGCCCTGTGCCCTAGAGCGGGCCCCTGTTTGAGCCCTGTGCCCTACAGTGGGCCCCTGTTTGAGCCCTGTGCCCTATAGCGGGCCCCTGTTTGAGCCCTGTGCCCTATAGCGGGCCCCTGTTTGAGCCCTGTGCCCTGCAGTGTTTATACTTAATGATCGTATAGCCTATACTGAAGAATTAATGCATTGTAAGGGGTCATTCTACAGGAATGGTGGCATTTGGAATTGTAATGTCTTGAAATGCATTTCATTTCTTGTCACTCAACCTAGGGTACAATATTAATCTTAACAACCGAGAACAGACAGTGTCTCTGTCGGTGACAGTTTGACAGAAACTCGCACCTCCGTTTTTAAAATGTTTTATTTTATTGTTTTGGTATTTACAGCCTTGGTGAGATCTGATTAGGAGAGGGACTCCTGTTGCCACACCCACGCAGTGAGGTCATTCCACTACGCTCTGCCGTAATGTGTACAACACACAACAACATTCTCTCTCTCAAAAAGCAATATGGCTGCCACTCCCGGTCTGTGTGAACACGGCCAGTAAGCCTTCAGTGGGATTGTATGGTGATGCCGAGTTTTTCTTTGTATTTTGTTAGAACTAGCCTACTCATGAACTTTTCTGTTTCGGAGTGGTCTGTTTTCATGCTTTTACAAAAACTTTACTTTACTGAGTCACTTCTTTACAAAACTGCTGCCGTAAAGACAATGTTCGAAACGTGTCCCCAACATATGGTTCGACTTCCCGTTTCCGTGGTAACGCTGAAGCTTCTGCATTAGGCCAAGCTGACTGGAAGCAGTTTTGTCATTGCTGTACCGTGGAATGGATATTCCTCTGCAGGCTTCTTCAGCGTCCACGTTTCCATCCATCGAGGTAAAGGGGAAAGGATAGAATGCATACCTTACCTAGTAAGGAAGTCCAGCCTCCCTGTCTGCCGCTTGTCTCATACCATAGAGCTCTTCTCTATCTGCGTGATTCTCTGCAGTGATTTTCGGTGCTCTTCCTCTATGGTGACGGACTAACAGGGATTTTCTATGAGGGGGAATTGTATCGTTTGAAATGAGTAGTTTGATGGCGATGTTGGTTTCTCGTCTCCCCGCGTAAAATCTGCTGCTAAGCGTTCTTTCGCTCCCCGTCCGCTCGGCGTGATGCGTAACCTTTCTCTCGGCCGAAACGCGTTCTCGTCCGCGCGAGGCTCGACCCCCCTGATCACAAGGGCCGCCTGGACGTATTGTTTTAATCGGTGACATTGTTGGAAATTGACTTCCAGTCCTCCGTCAGATGCACCCAGATGAGGTCCCCTAAACGTACCGCTTGTGTGAAATTTGCAGATACGCTGCTCGAAACCCTGAAAAATCAGGCCGAGGATTCTTCGTGCGGTCGGTCGAAGACGTTCAGAATCCCATGAACCCCAGTCTGGACGGGAGAGAAACTGTAGTTTCTTTGCAGTAGAAACTGCATTTCAGCAGAGGGTCCGTGCTTCTCTTGCAGTAAGTGTGCAGTAAGACTGCACACTGAACGGAACGGGCCAAAATGGACTGAGTCGCTAGGGCAACTACAGCCTTTGCTGATCCATTTGTCAAATCATGGGGTTGTAAGCTAAAACACTCCCATGATTTTTAAGTTTTGATTTCGGTAAATCTACAGGACGCATGCATAGCAGGAAGTGGAAGACACGACACAAAAACAGCTGAAAAAGTGGTAAAACATACGTATGTAAATACCAGGAAATATAAACTGATTGCCTGTACTTTTGTCTCATTACTTTTTTGATCTTAAATGGAAATGCCTTAAGCATATAGAAAAAAATAACAATCTTCACTCCTTTACCATACTTTTGCAGGACACTGTGTCCTAGGAGTCTGACTCCTGTTTGCACTCTAACAATGCATGAGTTTACCTACAATTATTTTAGCTGTTCCTTCAGGCATGAGCTCAAAGGAGTAATAGTGGTGCATTTTGGGAACTGTAGTTCAGGTCAACTGTCGGTCAACTTTGCAGTCGCAATAGCAGAAAGCATCTGTCATGTAGCCAGAGTGAAAGCAAACACGTATTTAAATGAGTTGCAGCACAGGGGGAAGTGAATTTGAATGCTGTGTGTCAGGGCCTGTAAGCCCTGCTCCTGGAGATCTTACCATCCTGTAGGTTTTCCACTCTAGACCTAACAAAGCACACCTCATTCAACAGGTAGAGATCTCACTGAGCTGCTAACTGGTAGTCACATGCCAAATTAGGTTTGAAATCAAAGCCTACACAGGACTGTAGATTTCCAGGAGCAGGGTCGGGCAGCCCTGCTTTACGTGGTGATTCATGTCACCAATTCTTGTAAATAGAGATGGAAGATCGCTGAAGGGAAGGGTGTTCACAGAATTCCCAAGAACAGCTCGAGGGAAAGGTTTCTTCCGGAAATGTTCCAGTGCAACACGCGTGAGGTGCAGTTTTTTGTGACCCAAGTCTTTTTGGCCTAAGTGTTGTTTAAATCACAAGTTTAAATTTGGAGGATTCAAAGAGATGTTTCATTAAATGCTTGGACTTATGCCAACTGGAAGTCAGTGGCCGTAATATTAAAGGTGCGATTCCAAGAACTCTGCGTTTGACGCAACTGTTGCACTCGTCGAAACGTGCGCTGCGCTGGGTTGCAGTTTTCTCCTGTCGGACGCAGTCCTCTCGCGTGCGTCCGTGTCGCTTCGCCGAGGTCGGTCCGTGATGCCCGATATCAGTAGGCTGTCCGAAACCGCGGGGAATCGGACCGCGCCTTGCCGAATCGTACAGACATTTTTTTTTTTGATGGTCAGCTCCATTGCAGTACTCTGAGCCAGAAGGAGAGCTGGTGACTGCAAGGATCACGGGACTCCCCCCCCGGCCCCCCCCCACCCTACCTCCAATAGTGAAAGTGAGGGACATTTTGTGTGACTGTTGAATTGGGAGCGTCTGATGTTTCTGGTCCCTAGCTCCCCTCATCAGGCTTAATTCGGTCAGGTGTCCAGCCACCCAGCGGGGGTTCTGTACTGCATTTAATATTCCCTGACTGGTAGGACATTTCGATCAATCATCTTTCTAGCTCTAAATTTAGAAATCCCCATATAGAGATTCTGGGAAATGTATGAGTCTCCTCTCTTGGAGGCACTCTGGTCTGTGTTTTCTTTGGTTCTGTGTCTAAATGAGAAAAGGATGTTGTCTCTATCTCTAGCCAATGTTTAAATGAGAAAAGGATGTCTCTATATTTCTGGTGTTTAAATGAGAAAAGGATGTCTCTATATTTCTAGTGTTTAAATGAGAAAAGGATGTCAGTCTCCAGAGTAGTGTTTAAATTAGAAGGATGCGGTCTCTGCAGCTTTAAAGCTGTACCGAAAGATGCCTTTAAAGCCTAATTTCTGTCTTTGTTTTTGAAGTGTGATCCCATTAAGAGATTCTCCTGAAGCTGTCAAATGTCACTGTCTTCAAAAAGCGAAGGTGCTGTGGTGTAAGACTAAGCACTGCTGTTCTGTGCTAGCATTGCTGGAGGTTATAGGATTAAGTGATTTGGGCCATAATTTAATTACACAGAAGTGGGATGACATGATGCAGGGGGCTGTGCGCGTGCGTGTGTGATGGCGTAGCTGTGTTTCTGGGTGCAGGTCAGGTTAAGGTGTGTGTGTGTAAGTTATTAAGCTTAATTTTACTGTAATTTGAAGTGTTTTATTAATTGCATGGAATTACTAGAATTTTTTTTTTCATGGAACTGAAGTGTGGGATTTCAAACGTCAGGTTGAATGGTCAGTAGACGTGCTCGGCGTTGGGTTGAATGGTCAATGGATGTGCTCGGCGTTGGGTTGAATGGTCAATGGATGTGCTCGGCGTTGGGTTGAATGGTCAGTGGATGTGCTGGACGTTGTAGGAAAAGTGACTACTAGCCCTAGGCCGGGAGCCTTTTTTGTTCATTAACTTTAAATTCAGAAATTCTGTGCTTTTTCTCGCCCTCTTTTATTCACAGAATTTTTGGGTTTAAAAAATTTTTTTTTGTTTGTTTCTTGAATATTTCAATTTGGCATATTTATTTTCCTGATCAGATTCAGAATTGGAATTTGTTGAATTGCTCATTATATTATACTTATGGGATTTCTTAAGTCCACTGATTATCACATTAAGATTTACCATGATCTTCATTTTATCTTCTAGCATGTACAATTATTTTATGAAAATGCCCCCTGTTTTCCACTCTTATGTGTAGCGGGCAGGGAATTAGGGTGATTGGTATGTGGAGGTAGTTTGATGACCTTTGACCTTGTGGGCCTAAAACATCATACCGCTGGTCACATGATCACAAGCACCTGCTGTCATTATATCATGCCATCCGTCCGAAACTAAGGGTTTGTTATTTCCACGAGGTGCAAGGTGTTCACTTTTAAAAGCTTGCAGAGAGTTTGAAGCCGTCTCATTACTGCCAGTCACCGAGTTTCCTGTGATTGTTTTCTGCAGGAGCCACGAGTCATGTCTGGTATCGCCTTAAGCAGACTGGCGCAGGAGCGCAAGGCCTGGCGGAAAGACCACCCTTTCGTGAGTACGGCTAACGCTAACCCATGCTAACACTAACCTACACTAACGCTAACTCATGCTAACCCTAACACACACTAAGCTAACCCATGCTAACACTAACCCTAACCCATGCTAACGCTAACCCTAACACACACTAAGCTAACCCATGCTAACCCTAACCCATGCTAACCCTAACCCATGCTAACCATATCCCACGCTAACTCTAACTCACGCTTAGCTAACCACATCCCACGCTAACCCAACCTCGTCAGCTGACACCTGTGCACTTGCCGCATGCTAGTTTGCTAAATAAGCTTGGCTAAAACCGAGCACGTTGGAACGGGGAACGTGACGCGCCGTGTGACGTCTGTTTTAGGGCTTTGTGGCCGTGCCGACCAAAAACCCCGACGGAACCATGAACCTGATGAACTGGGAGTGCGCCATTCCTGGAAAGAAAGGGGTAAGGAGCGCCGTTTCCACGGTTACCGTAGCATTGACCCTTCACAAGTGGCCTATGATTTGGAATGAATTCTTAGCCGGAAACTTTAATGCCAACGTAACGGTCGCTACCGGTAATGTCAGAACAACTAGCGTTCTAGAACACTAGTGTAGAATTTTGAAAAAAACAGTCCCAGGAACTCTCTCTCGAAGGGAGAAGGTTGCTCTACTCTATAGTGAAGTCTTTCTGGTGAACCATTCTAAATCAGAACTGACATACATGATTTTGAGAACACTAGGCATTAAAACTCACCC
Organism: Anguilla anguilla; assembly: GCF_013347855.1. NCBI lineage: Eukaryota > Metazoa > Chordata > Actinopteri > Anguilliformes > Anguillidae > Anguilla > Anguilla anguilla. Next base: position 6,131,986 of record NC_049217.1, read on the forward strand.
AGCCCTTGAAAGGAATGTGCTGTATCATTTGAAAGGCACTGATTGGCTGGGTGAGCAGTGGGTTATTTGCATATTGCAGTAGGAGCAGGGCCCTGTCTCTTCCTTGCTCTGGCTGTAGTCCTGATGCTCCCCTCTTTTCCCCTGCAGACCCCGTGGGAGGGCGGCCTGTTCAAGCTGCGGATGCTCTTTAAGGACGACTACCCTTCGTCTCCCCCCAAATGTGAGCTCCGCTGGGCCGTCTGGAGCTGGACGGGGGGTGGGCGTGTTAAAAGTGGGCCTCTGCTGTGTGCTCGATGAATCACTCTCTGTCTGTCTCCGTCACTCTTTTTCTCTCTCTCTCTCTCTCTGTTTCTCTGTCTCTCTCTTTCCAGGTAAATTTGAGCCTCCGTTGTTCCACCCCAATGTTTACCCCTCTGGTACAGTGTGCCTCTCCATTTTAGAGGAGGACAAAGACTGGAGGCCAGCCATCACCATCAAGCAGGTACTTTGGGGGGGGGGGGGTGCGGGATGTGCTGGGGGTTTGGGTACATTCACACAGGTACTGTGGGGGGGGTGCGGGATGTGCTGGGGGTTTGGGTACATTCACACAGGTACTGTGAGGGGGGTTTTGCTACGGATTTTGGTGGGATTTTAATCTCAAAAATTTTTAATTGCTGGATTTTTGGGGAGTTTTAGCGAGCGTGGTCTGAGCATGTGCAGGCAATCCTGCGAGCAGTTTGTTGGAAGAAACGCTGTAGCAGTAGCTGCCCTGCAGGGGGCAGCACGAAGCATGAATCCCACCGTGCGCCGCGAGCCCGATTACCATGGCGATGGTTTCGCTCAGCCGAGCAGCGGCACTGACGTGTGGACACGCCTGTCACTCGCTCCGCAGATCCTGTTAGGAATCCAAGAACTCCTGAACGAGCCCAACATCCAGGACCCAGCCCAGGCAGAGGCCTACACCATTTACTGGTGAGTTCCCGCTGATGCTAGCGCACCGCGGTTCGAGTGCTAGCGTGCCGCTAATGTTACATCACATTACATTAGCCTACATTGCATTACAGGCGTTTAGCAGACGCTCTTATCCAGAGCGACTTGCACAACTTTTAACACTTTTTACACTGCATCCATTTATACAGCTGGATATATACTGGATACATCCATTTATACAGCTGGATATATACTGAAGCAATACAAGTTATAAGTACCTTGCTGAATGGTACAACAGCAGTGTTCTACCCGGGAATCGAACCCGTGGCCTTTAGGTTACGAGACCAGCTCCTTACCCATTACACTACGCTGCAGGTGGGTGCCAGTTAGGCTTTAATGGGTCTAAATGAGGGTCGGCTGTGGAGTTTAATGGGGGAGGGAACTGTGCTTTTCTCTCAAAGGTTCAGTTCCCAGGTAAGACGCTGCTGTTACACCGAGCTGCTTCAGTATGCAAACAGCTGTGTACATGCAGCCGTGTGAGTGGCTCTGGGTGAGAGAGTAATGACTAAACGGCTGTCATTCAAACGATAGCTGCCTTGCTAAAAAGCACGTCGGGATAAATCGACTTGACTGCTGATTTTAATCTATACGTTTGTGTTCGTTTGCGCTTTTATTTGCCTGTTCATTTAATGTGTGCTTTTTTAAAAATTGAAAATAAAAATGAATCTCTTTTCCATTTCAGCCAGAACAGAGTAGAATATGAAAAAAGGGTCCGAGCACAAGCCAAAAAATTCTCACCATAAAACGTCAAAGAGAAAAAAAATCCTTGTGAAAGAACGGAAGGAATCGGTGGGCAAGGTGGTGTTTATTTTTTTATTGTTTTTTTGTTTTTGTTTTTTTTGCTCCCTTTTTGATTTAATTTTTATTTTCCCCAAAAAATAATGTTATCCTTCACGTACTTATTTCTCCACTCTTCGCACGTACTTTTACAGGACTTATTTAAAACTGAATATGTGCTGCCCTTTCTGGTCTTTAGCCGCAATTTGTCTGGTGTGGGGGGGGGGAGGGGCGGGGGGGGGGGGGGGGGGGGGGGGAGGGGCGGGGCGGGGGGGGGACTTGCTTTTATCCTTTTTAGTTCTTTGTAGGTGCAAGGGGGGGTGGCACAGTTCCAGATTCCACACGCTTATCATTGTGCCCCCACCATTTATTACTCTCAAACAATTCAGACTAAAAAAAATAATAATTTTGAATACAAGTACACAGATTTGGGTCGGCCATCTTGGTTTTTTTTTTTCCCCCCCCAAAATATGCTGTTTTTTTTTCCCCCTCATTTTCTTTCAAACAGGGTCTGTTCTATCAGTCTGTGTGTTTTCCATGGTTTTAATGATGTAAAACTTGCTATTACTTTAATATGTCAGTATTTCAACTGCTGTAAAATGATGAACTTTTATACTTTCTATGATTACTCTAGCGTCTCTAGACGACTCTTTCCATCTCTGATGCAGGCCTTGTATTCCGCATGTTGTAATATATGATAGCGTCGTGCTGCCTTGGCCATTTGAGTAGGTCCCGGAGGGCAATGGGAGGGAGCAGCCACAGTGAATCAAATATCAAGAGGCAGGTTAGCTTAAAACTGCATCAGACTCTTTGTGTTTCTATGGTGTTTTGTTCATGTACGTGTTTAGAGTAAATAAAAATGTTTATACAAACGGTGGTTTTGTCTTGTTTTTAGTTCCTGTTCAGTGCAGGTCTGCACTTGTTTAAAAAAAAATTAAATATTAAAACCCGGGCAGTAACATTCGCCTTATGAACTGGGCAACAAGTTAGAAAACACGTGGTAACCCTTAACCATGGCAGTGTGCATTAGGGCTGTCAAATTTAGATTTGATATTCAAATGAGGAGAAAATAAACATCCAAATAGTTGAAATTAACTTTTGAATGTCCATGTGTGCGCTGAAAATCTAATTTGCCTCTTGCTTCTGAATGAGCCCCGTATTTCCATTTGTTTAAACTAACCAATCGTAGATGAGCTTGCTCACGTCCTCTCACTAGGAAACAACACGGCCGAAAGCTTGGAAGTAGTGATGGGAACTTTGGAACTTATGTTCGTTTCGGTGAGTGCGGCACATCTTCCGGCTCCGGTTGTTCAGAAGCTTTGTTTTGATCCTTTGTTTGTTCACTTCTTCCAAAAAGACCAAAATGTCTCAGTCCACGGTGTTCTCGCTGTGGGGTGCTCCGTGTTCAGCTCATTTCCTGTTCTGCCTTCTTGCTCTCGCTTGAGGACGTGACGCGCATAACAGGGACCGCCCTAGAGCATTTCATGGCAATGCATTAATGATGCGTTTTTGACTTGCATGTAAATTTTGCAATTAATATTACAAAATATACAAATCTCATGTTTTAATACAGTAATCAAATTAAAATTTTGGGTCCAATTTACAGCCCTTGTGTACATGTTCACACAACTTTTTATTTCTTCACTTTCTTTTTTTTAAACGCGTATGCGCACGTAAGCTGCTGTTATGTTTTAGAATAATGTGAGCGTTGGATCAAGGTGAGTACTGTAAAATGTTATTTTCTCTGTGGGATCTTGGTGCGCCGCACGCCCACCCAGTCCCCACCATCATTTTTGGACCTTCCAACTTTGAAGTTAGAGTAAAACCTCGTTCTCCTCCCGTGCTGTGAATCCCCCTCCTGTCACTGAAAGAAGTCTCCAGAGAGAATACCCTTTCACAGGAGAACCCAGAGAACCAGGCCTTCACGGGAGAGGTGGATTTTATAGGTATTTTCATCATGAAGTGTCAGAATGAGTCACCGTTAAAGAGCAAGCGGAAATGAAAAGGACAAAGAGGTGCCGAAATGAATCCGGCCGTTGGAGGCACTTGGCTGGCGGACCTTTAAAAAACTTCTGAGAGAACTGAAGTTTTCAGAAGCAGACTTCCGAACGTGACGTCTAGCGCACGGTCATAGCAGTGCGATTTCTGAAGTCTAAATTCCGTCCAATCCAAATGAACGGATTAAGGAAGGCACACTGCTAACGCTCAGATGAGCTAGCTAAAGGAGTGGAGTATGAAGCCGAGAAGCGTATTCTTCTCTGGTTTATAGAGATTTGCTCTTCTGCTAATTTATAAATCCTTTAAAAGAGTATGCATAATACGACTGACCTTGAGAAATACATGTTGCGTGCCGCGTGCAGGTGAGTACTTCGAACGTACAGATCCACTTCAATGTAACGCGCGACTTTTCATTTAGTACGGTGAGTAAAGCTACGAAGGGCTTTATATCATAAAGGTTTGTAAAAAATGGAGACAAAGACAGTGAAATTTCAACAGGTATAAGGGTTCTATAACGGTAAAAGCATGATTTAAAAAAAAAAAAATTATTTAATGAGTTTTAATCAGAAGCCCTGATAAAATCCAGATTTTTCTGTCCTTTTAAATCGTTTTTCCCCCCTAGATCTAATCACACCGCTGATTACATTGACTGATGTTTAGCAGACCCGTAATGCACTGTAGAACTTGACTTGCTTTTGAGTGCATCGCCTCATTGAGGACGCGAGTCAAATGGTTCCTCCATTTTCAAAAGCAGGTCAGCCGAGTAGTGGCCTACTCCACTTTTAAATGAGAAGTTTAATCTCCAGTGTGAAGTACGGCCGTTTGTTTACGCCCGACTTCCTGCGGGGCGCCACCGCCGGCTTGCTATTGCACAATAACCACAACAATAATTGGGGAATCTGTTTTTATATTGCCGACGATGACGTTCATTACTATGCGAGGGCACACGACGTTATAACCAAGCTGCGCTCTAATCACAGATCTGCGTTTCTGAAGTAATTTCAGATATGCTGCGCTGAACACGAGGGCCCAACGAGCTGGAACAATTCATAACTGAAGAGGGCCGAGCGCGTTTATTCTCCCCTCTCTTCTCTTTCCTGACTGTAAGCAGGAATCTCAAATCCTAGACCTGGGGCGCTTCGGCGTCTGCAAGTTCTTGTGATTTTTCTTTCAATCAGCCGCTGATTTAGGTCTCGAAAACAATGCGAGTGGACTCCTTAGCCAATCAGTGGCTTAAATGGAGTGCTCGAGCGCTGAAACGCAGCAGTGTCAAATCCCAGTGATTTGGGCTCAGACACGGAGGGTGTTTCACAAAGATGGGTTGAAAAGTTTTCAGAAGAACTCCGGTAAACGCTTCAAATAACTGGCTTTGGTCCAATTAGCCTAGATGTTATTCAGTTGAAAATATTTCCCAAGTACGCTGGCTAATAATACGTCCTCAATCCTGTTGTGTGGGAAAGATTCTCAACGAGAACATTTGGGTAATGTTTTCTGGTCCCTGGTTAAATTTCAGCAACAAATCCCTTAAAAAAAAAAAAAAACTATATATTGCATGGGCGGAAGATTGCCAGTGTATAGCGTTCAGTACAGTCCTGGGGTAGGGACGGGGTGCTTGCTTATGTTCTAGTTGTGATTGGGTCGTTCCAGGCAATAGGCAAATGGGATGAGACCTGGGCCCAGTTGGATTGGGGTCCGTTTTTCAGTGTTCTTGACATCTACTGCTTTTCTGAAATGTATGCTGTCGTATATAAATATAATAACTGTATTTCCTGTGAAAACAATAATGAGGATCGACCAGCGAATAAATGAATTTGATACATTTTCTGAAATCTAATTCCATCTCCACACATGCAGATATAACGGCGTATTTCCCTGGTGACCTGTCAAAGTCAATTTTTTTTACCATGTTGGCTTCACCATCGTGATATTTTAATTTTGGGTTCTTGTCGTTCCTTCTGTGGACACAGGCTTTTCTGCACTAATGACTGGTGAGCCTTTTCTTTGGAGCCGACACCATTAATTGTGATTGTAACCTTGACTAAAGCCTGTGAGTGACGTTCCAGCTGAATGCCGGTGATCCACAAATGATGAGCTTCTGAATGGCAATTAAAAGCTTTCGAGTAATTTCGTGTCTCGCCTCGCGATCAAGGGGTGGTTCTTGCGAGGCTGGTCGGTCAGGCATGGCGCATAGAGGCGCCGCTACTCTCGTCGCGAAGGGGGGGAGGGAGACCCTTTCTGACCGGTTCGCCTGCGGGTCTCTCCATTTGCGTGAACCGCGATCTCACCACATGTAATTTAGGCACGCCCGTTTTTTTTTCGAAGTGAGCAGATCGCTCGGATTAATTTTCTCACAACCGGAAATTAACACTATGAACGAGAAAGGACGAGAAGTGCCTGGAGGCACGGCGGCGGCGATGCTCCCCTCGGGAGAACACGCTCTCCTGCCGCAGCCCCGCGGGCCACTGATTACGGGCTCGGAGCAGCAGGTGAGACGCAATTAACACGCGATGCAAATCGCGGGGTTTGTGATGCAAATTAAATCATTAGCGCCGTCACCCGCCTCCTGCGCTCCGGAGGGTAGCGCAGGAGCGCGGGGTCGCGTGCGGGCTGAATGGCGGGCTCCTCATTTCGTCGCTGTCACTGCCCCGTTTCCTGTGGCAGATCGCTAATGAATTTGTCCTCCTTAACTTTAACACCCCCATCCCCTCCCCTCATCCACACACACGTACACAGGCGCGCGCCGAATACATGATTACGTGGAAAACATATCTGCGGTTGAAAAGCGAGTAGATGGTTTTATAGCCCGTACTGAGCTTTAGAAACGCAGAGCAAAACCATTTCTGACCAATGACGCCTTCTAATGGAGCAAGGAAGGTATTGTGATTGTGCTAGGGAAATATTCACCTGCTGTGAAAATGACATTTTACGATAGACAGCGAAGAAATGGCGCACCAATTCTACAGTGCACCTTTAGAATCACATAATGGTTATGGAGGGATGGCCTACTTGTAAGTCTGTGATGGCTGGTTTGATTTCCTGTATCCTTGAGCAGCCTGCTAAACCTGAGTTGATTCAGTAAAGCATCCAGCTGTAGGAATGGATTGTATGCAGAGAACTCTAATCTGTGTAAGAAGCACTGGTTAAAAGCATCTGTAAAACGCCTAATGGGTAATGTAGTTTGTGTGTTCCAAGGCTGTCCTGTTCTTTAGTATACACCCAAGCAAGTGAAACTGTAACGATTGAACAAAACGGATCTACTTTAATTTTAAAGAAGACATTATCTACAAGTAGACTTGATGTTTAAAATGTCCGCCAGGTTCTAGAACACCCATAGGTATATTTTCCTGTGAAATGGTGTATACGTTACGGGAATAACACGCCGTCAATGACCCCGCCCGTAATCTTTCACAGATGTTGAGAAACCACATCTATCAAGTCCTTGCTTCTGCCTTAATACCAGTCTCCAGAGACGGGTTAGACCCACATCTAGCATGGAGCTAAACAAATGAATTCTGTGTGCACAGATGTCACATGTAAATGGGCAAGTTTAAATCTTAGGTTGTGCAGCTGTTATAGTCTGCCAGCGACCAGAAGGCCAATCAAAATGTAATGTGACATACTGAAATATATTACCATGATATTTCAATGATTCACGAAATGTGGGCACACATTTCAGCACACCTCCCTGTATGACGCACTGACCTCAGCACACCTCCCTGTATAACGCACTGATCTCAGCACACCTCCCTGTATAACGCACTGGCCTCAGCACACCTCCCTGTATAACGCACTGGCCTCAGCACACCTCCTTGCCTGTATAACGCACTGGCCTCAGCACACCTCCCTCCCTGTATAACGCACTGGCCTCAGCACACCTCCCTCCCTGTATCACGCACTGGCCTCAGCACACCTCCCTCCCTGTATCACGCACTGGCCTCAGCACACCTCCCTGTATAACGCACTGGCCTCAGCACACCTCCCTGTGTGACGCACTGGCCTCAGCACACCTCCCTGTATAACGCACTGGCCTCAGCACACCTCCCTGTGTGACGCACTGGCCTCAGCACACCTCCCTGTATAACGCACTGGCCTCAGCACACCTCCCTGTGTGACGCACTGGCCTCAGCACACCTCCCTGTATAACGCACTGGCCTCAGCACACCTCCCTGTATAACGCACTGACCTCAGCACACCTCCCTGTATAACGCACTGGCCTCAGCACACCTCCCTGTATAACGCACTGGCCTCAGCACACCTCCCTGTATAATGCACTGCCCTCAGCACACCTCCCTGCCACTATTCTAAGATGCTGCCCTGTCCTCAGGATGACTCACCTGCTCAAACTGCAGGTGCACCTGACCACCCAGTGAGCTCACTGCTGCCCACAGTCGTGTCCTTAATGTGATCTCACCGAACAGTACATCTGCTGGACTCGCTAGCTAGCTAAAGCACAGTACATTTCTGTTAATTAGGCCACACCCCAGGGCTCCTTTAGTTCTCAGTAGTCTACACAATGGAAAGTAATGTTGAATTGGAAGCCCTAACTGCCGAAATCGAGGACAGGCACGGAAAAAATCTCACTCTGCAACTGAATGGCCAAGTACGTGCGTCCTTCCCGGGGGAAGGACTCCTTCATCTTTGGGACGAACAGGCTGCCGAGGAGAGAGGATCACCTGAAGGGAGACCCAGTCGGGCAAGCTCTCCCGTGGAGCCGGGTGCGCGTGGCGGCCATAGCTTGGCGGGTTGCGCGTGGTGGCCATCTTGAGAGACATCTGCCCAGTCCATAAGCGATGAACTTCTCTCTGATTTATTGGAATGTGAACAGTTGTACCACATCAAATTGTGATTTAAGAACCATCATTGCAGTTCCTCAATGAAAACTTCCATCCATCCATTATCTATACCCACTTATCCTGAGCAGCGTCGGGGGTGGGGTGGGGGTGGGGTGGGGGTGGGGGTGGTGCTGCTGGAGCCTATCCCAGCGTGCACTGGGCGAGTCGACGCAAACTTCATTTCATTAAATGACGCGCATTTTCACAATGATTCTTCTGTTACTATGGAGGGCTGTTCTTGGTTTTGTCAAAATAGAAACTCATAGTAGAGCACCCAAAGCTTCTGGTGGGGTAGGCATTTTTGTTAAAAATGAGGTTTTAAGGTGGTTGAAGTGCAGTGGTATAACTCTAACTCGAACACCGATTATCACTATGTTCATTTGCTATTGTTTCTTGCTGTCTATCACCAAAATGATTCACACAAGGAAGGGATTCTGTGGCCCTCATTAGCCATTTGCTTGGACGAGTGTGTTCTTTAGAAGCAGATGCATTATGTATATGTGGTGAGTTCGACAGCCGCATCTGGAATATGGATGACTGTTTAGATATGGATGGGTGCTAGAAACGGCTAGAGACTCGGCAGTGAATACGCATGTGGCAGCACTTACTGAATTCACCAAGGACTCAAAGCGCTGCATTCTAAAATGGTAGAATTCCTCCTCCAAATGATGACATCACATCAGTTTCGCCAAAGATTACATCCTGACTCACCAAGAGTGCTTAGACCAGTGTATCGAATTCAGGGTGATCCCCCCAATGACCTTGTAGAGAGTAATGCTCCTGAAAGCCTTGGGGTGGTGGGTGGATTTCTTCAAAATACCTGATCATTCATTATTATACTTGGAATTTAAGGGAGATGCATGGTCAATAATGAGATGCTATCCTCCTCTGGGCCACTAGGGGGCTCTGTTCAATCAGGGCGACTGAGAGACTTCCCTGATAAGGTGCTTTCATCTGAGCTGCACTGCTTTCCTAGAAATAATCAGAAATATAGAAGCTTGCCAAAAGATGCAGGAAGAAGTAGACTTCTGCTATGAGCTGCTTTGTAACATGCTCTGTAAAGAGATTGATAAGCGTTCTCTACCCAAGTCCTCTAGCTTAAACAAAGGTTTTAAGCACCAGGCAAAGGGTAAATGGTTCTGGAATAATGAGCTGTATTATGGACAGATATGAGAAAAGCTAAAAATAATTTTTTTTTCAGATGTACTGTAAGGAGGGTGTCCTGAAAGCAACTTAAAGAAATAAGTCTCAGCATTGTCAACACTTCATTGATAAAAGTTTTTTTTTTTTTTAAACAGAGATTCGACTCTGGGCAAGCAATGCATTTGGAGCCGCTCCAAAGCAATCACCCTCAAAACCCTAACCCTCAGAATCTTTGGAGTGAAATGAATAAATTGGGGCCAAAGAGGGATACAGAAATTCCTATGGAAGTGACTCTCGCTAACGGTGAGACTGATAATTGGACAGAAGCTGTGCTGAATGTTTGGGCTCACCTAAATGCCAGGCTCACCCTGGAGGAAGTTACATCGGCTATTAAGAAGGCAAAAAAATGGAAAGGCAGTTGGTGAGATAATGACTTCCTTAGAACGTGTACTGCCTGTTTGATTCAGACTTTTCCAGACTCGTTTTCTATGTGGCATCTTTCCACCCCTTTGCTTTAGGCCTGTTATTAAGGCAACCCCCAAGCCTGCTTAAAATGATCTGATCCTAGGGTCCCCATAGACTGCATGGGCATTACCCTTATGAGTACGCTTTATGAAATATACTCTTGTGTTCTATATAATAGGCTTTCCTGGCATTTGGAGCTGTCAGGCTTTTACCCTCTGATGAACAAAACAGGTTTAGAAAGCACAGAGTCTGTATTCATCATATTTATACAGTTTCCTGAATTACCATAGCCGGAATTAAAGGCATACTATATTTTTTATATAGATTTTTGCCTTAAATGTTATAAGGCAGATCTATGTTGAACCGGCAAACTCTGTCTTTGCGAGCTTTTGCCAAATTTGTGCACCTTTACCGGGATGGGTGTGTCTAAGGAGCCTGTGGTTTGGGATCGGATTTCAATGGAGCGTTTGTTGCTATAGCTAGCGAAGCGAAAAGACAAGCCAACAGGGCTTGTTCAAGAACTAGTTACTGTAACCTTAGAATTGCTTCTCCTCAGTGGCGTCAGCTGAAGTTTCCCATGAGACGTGGAGTTGGTTTGTTTTCTGTTGGACCTGTAAGTAACGTTACCTCTAGCTGTGCAGCTAGGGTTGCCAGGCTGTTTATATATTATTTGTACATATTCAGTTTGTGGTCCCAGCCGGACTGTGTGGCCTAATGTCTGGTCCGAGTAATTGATGGGACGAATTTTCCGGTAGTTTCTAATTTATTCAGGTTTCTGGGACTTGGTCAGGTACTCGGGGGGGTGAGTGGGCAGGGTTGAAGACGGAGGAGGAGATGTCTTTGATTTTAAACACCGGCTAAAAATTCCTGCATAGATATCCAAATGGCCTTCAAATGAGTTAATAGGGATTTGCACTTATGAAAATGTATCCAGGCTGGTGATGATGGTACATTTCTTGAAGCAATCAAAGCACTGTGCCGTTCCCCTCTAGCTTGTGTAAAAGTGAATGAGCTGGCAGCTGGCTGGTTTCCAGCACTCTTTG
>NC_049217.1:6148212-6218212 GCF_013347855.1 Anguilla anguilla
GGAATCGGCAACCAGCTGATGCAGCTGATTCTGACGCGGAAAATGACATCAAAATGATTTAGCAGGTAAGAGAATCTGACTGAATGACTCACTGCTGAAATGCACAGCTCACTATCTCTGTGACTGACTGACTCTTCTGAAATGCACTGCTCACTCTATTTCTGTGACTGACTGACTCTTCTGAAATGCACTGCTCACTCTATTTCTGTGACTGACTGACTCTTCTGAAATGCACTGCTCACCTTATCTCTGTGACTGACTGACTCTGCTGAAATGCACAGCTCACCCTATCTCTGTGATTGACACACTGATATATTTACTGATATATATATATATATATATATATTGCACTGAATGTAGCTGTACTGCTCAGGGTAAAATGACAAAATTAACTGTGAGCTGAGACATATCTGCATCTGCCCTCTGGATAACTGTCACATCTTTGAAAGATCACAGTACCAGCCCCTTTCTTGAACCAATGCTTGTAAAAGTCATCATGTACGTATCTATATGTGTTTCAACCCCAGCTCTCCTCGTCTATATTGATTTGGGCCATGGTCAACCCTCAGAACATAAAAAGTTAACTTTAAAATCTGTCTGATCCTACCAGAGACGCAGTGTCTCGGTGTAAGTGTTAAGATCTTTATCTGCCTGATATCATTTTCAACAAATCAACTGTCTGACCTTTCCAGAGTCAAATGCACTATCCCGCAGGACCTCTTAAATTCGGGCGTTTCTTATTATGTGAGCTCCCACACACTCGGAGGGCCTATTCGCTGACATATGACAGACAATAGAGTTTTCACTATTTAACTAGGTGGTGTCGTGGCCACATGTGGCTATTAAAAAAAGACCGTCAAGTATGATAATAATTCTGACAAATCACAAGTGAGACTGCGGAAAGCACACATTAGCAGACGCATAACTCGGATATTTGTCCTATTTTTATGCCGGAGTCGTACATATTGACTTTGGCAACTTCAAAGATTACTGTCATATGGAGGTGGATCTTAACGTGAATGGCACACTTGTCCACAAGCTGCTTAGCGTCTCAAAAATAATCAATTTATTGCTTGACTCATCACACGGAGTACTGCATGACTACAGCCCATGCCAAACGAAACGTATCATAAGGAAACAACAGCAAACTAATGTGACATCCAACTGCTCTGTCTCTAAATCTGCAGGAGAGAGTGTGCACCCTGGGTGCTCCTTAGTAAAACCCAGAAAATCACTCCTACGCCCCTGCCCTACATCGATCATGGACATTCCTGTGGTTGGCAGCCCATAAATGAGTGACAGGTTGGACCAACAGGGCCACTTTACACATTATTAGCACCCCCCGTTTATGTATGTGGGGGTCACTACAATGCTATTATCTGATTTCTCAGAGAAGCATACAATTTAGATTCAAAACAGACTTTTTTATTTTTTTTAGAAATTGATTTAAAATTTACCAGAACAGGGAAGCTAATAATCAAATAAAGATAGGCGGCTTAATTATTGTGGTTTACCCTAACTTTTAAATCCAGAAATGAAAAAAAAAAACACTATAAAAATTAATTCCATTATAAAAATATATTGCTCCCATTCCAGTATGATATAGTGGAGCGGTCTTATGAATAACTCTGCGGTACAGAACATGCTTCCAGACACCATTTCAGGACTTTGAAGCCCCAGCAGTGATTGATCAAAACTGACAAATGGAATTGATGCTGGCTATTTCTGAAAAGGCCTCTGCGATTTCAGTGGGTCAGCGAGCAGCGGTTTGTGAATATGTAACAGACTGGTGAGAGATGCCGAAAATATGCTGTATACCCATCTTAACAGGCTGCTGGACAAGCTCTGTTTTTCAAATTTTCTCAGTTTATGTAGTGCCCAATTGGTGTGCGTCGGTTTTTTACTGCAGCCTCCTCTGTCAATCACAGAAGCGCATGAGCATACGCTCTCCCTACAGAACAGTGCAGAAGAGCATGCGCTCTCTATCCAGAACAGTGCAGATTGGCATGCGCTCTCCCTACAGAACAGTGCAGTAGAGCATGCGCTCTTCATACAGAACAGTGCAGTAGAGCATACGCTCTCCATACAGAATGGTGCAGATGAACATGCACGCTCCATCCAGAACAATGCAGAAGAGCATGCGCTCTCTATCCAGAACAATTCATAAGATCATACGCTCTCCATACAGAATGGTGCAGATGAGCATACACTCTCCATCCGGAACAGTGCAGAAGAGCATGTGCTCTCTATCCAGAACAATGCAGAAGAGAATGCGCTTTCCATACAGAACAGTGCTGAAGAGCATCCACCGTCTGGAACAGCCTGGACAGGCACACCCTCTCCTCTGAAACATATGATGCCAGTTGCTGCATCTTCTCCCCCTGCAGTCCAACAGTTAAGCTCACGTAGACAGTTAAAGAAGGATGCTTTACGTGTGCAGAGCTTACACACAGACTGTAGGTACCTGAGTAACCTGATGAGCCTGCAGTGAGACACAAATGTGAAATCTTTCCATCCAGATGATGCTATGGCCAATCCGCCAACTGAAATCACTTGATCCTCTGCTGAACTTGGAAAAAACATTAAGGCACTTCAGGTTTTGTATCAGACCTGTCTTTGAAAAAGATTTTTTTTTAATCTCAGTGAGGTTTTTTATTGGTAAATAAAGGAGATTTATTATTATTTAAAAAAAGATTTATTATGAATAAAAGATTACTGACTTACACATACCTGTTCTCTGGACTAAATCTCAGATTAATGAACCAATTCTTGATTAATTCTCAACTAAGACTAATAAAGTATATACCAGTCCCACCAGCCTTATGGATTTAGTGTAAGCAAAATGTTTTGCTGACCAGTTTTTCAGCAAGCTAGTTTTAGAGTCACCCTGTGACCACTGAGATGGATATAGCCTGATCTGTGAAAGCTGAGGGCCTGGTTCTCCTAGTGTAAACCGCCCTATGAGGTCCAGCCAGGGGAGTCCTAGATCTGAGTGTGTGTGTGGAATCATCCGGAAACTCTAACAAGCCCTCTCGGCTGGACCAAAACTCTGTATCCCCTCAAAACAGGGAGGAGGTCAATGCGAGAGCACAGACTAATGCTTTGCAAAATGAGGGCAATAGGAGATTTCTCATCTTGCCACCTACCCTGGAGTATTCGGCATGTTCACATTGTGTTTTTCATTAATGAGCACGGGCAAAGCGGTGTACATGTTGAACTGAGGTCCTGAATTTTGCAGTGCTGAGACATAGCTTGCCGCATCCCTCCAGTAAAGCAGGCAGTATACTGCAAACTTTTCAATAACGAACCATGGGCAAACACGCCTGTGAACACCGTGGGTCAGTACATTAAATTAGGTCACTGTGGGTGCAGAAATCAATGCTGTAATGCTAGGAATTATGCAACAGTGAGTGACTTAAAATGAAGTACACTCCAAGTTGCTTACTTCCTAGCAGTACAGCATCGATTTCTGCACCCACAGTGACTTAATTTCATAAATATAATGAAACCATACGTTGAAAAATTATTTTGTTGAAAGGACACAACTGAATCAATTTCAACAGTTGTATTTGTACATTCTAGCGTTTTTTCTACATGGGCTAATGGGAAAATGTGTCACGGCATATTACAGGCACAATGAAAAAAGTGCTAAAATGTACAAAACTAGACAAAAGACAAAATGAAAAAAGGAGATAAAGGAATACAAAGTGCATTATTTTTCTTTTCAAAAAAGTTTTTTCTTCAGTCACAGGCGCGACACACAAATCAGTTACACTTCACGTAGTTCTCATTTAGCCTATTCCGTTTATTAAAAGACTCAGTTTTAGTGAAACTGAGTTTCAGACAGGGGTAATTTCCATCAGAAAGTTTGATTTGGTTTTGAGTATAATGGGACAGCAATAACTGAGCCAGGTTTCCCCAGCTTGTGCCCAACCACCTTCCAGGTCCCCACAAGTCACATAGGCTGGCAGGTGTCATGGATGGGAGGTCCCAGGCCTACATTTTAAACAGGCTCACTCAGTGTGCTGTACGGCCTGCAGAGTGCAACATAGTCACACTATGAGGGAGGAGGGGTTAGAGGGGTACACACGATTTAGCAGGGAGGGTTAGAGGGGTACACACGATTTAGCAGGGAGGGTTAGAGGGGTACACACGATTTAGCAGGGAGGGGTTAGAGGGGTACACACGATTTAGCAGGGAGGGTTAGGGGGATACACACATTTTAACTGGGGGAGTTAGAGGGGTACAAACAGTTTAACTGGGAGGGTTAGGGAGGTACACACAATTTAACTGGGGGAGGTAGAGGGGTATACAAAATTCAACTGGGGGAGTTTAGAGTGATATGCATGATTTCATTACTGAGCTTATTGGGTCTTTGTGGGTAATTTGTGAGATATAACCTTTGTAGAAGAGAATGGACAAAAAGAAAACTATACAAGGCCCATCATGCTGAAACAGGGTTTATAAAGGGTTTTTAAATTATATTACATGTATTAAAGTAAATATGAAAAAGTAACCACAATACCCATCACACATATTTGACAGGAAGGGACTTTCTCTATTGTGGTGTTCAGGAGGAGGTCTGTCTGACAAAAAGAAAGGCACCAGCTCTGTACATTTGGCTATGGTATGTGAGTGGTATATTAGGCAATACGAGTTCCAGCATATGAGTGGTATAGTAGGCTGTGTGAGTGGAACAGCATGAGTTCCACTATGATGGGGTGCTCATCTGTTATTCACGTTACAGTCAGTTTTACAGATGCACATGTACAAATGTAAAAAAAAAAAGAAAAAAGATAAAACTGCCAACTAAAATTACCAAAAGTACATTCTAATATAAAACAAGTAACATTCAAGGTTTTTCCCCTACAGATTCAAGTTGTATGCCAGTGCCTAAGGGTTGCAACGCTTGCAGACATAATGACAGAATAAACTAGAAGATACAGGTGGATTTAAGGAAAAAAACGAGATTCTAGACTGCGCCGTCAGTTTGCCTGAGGGGAGATGAGATGTCCCTCAGCAACAGCCCCAGGCCCTCGCGCTTCCCTTGACCATATATGGCATGTGGCGGGACCGCAAGAGTGAAGATAGAAAACATCTGAGGGGAAAAAAGGACTGATTTGCCCCTCGTGAAGTAAAGTAACTGAGCGTTTGCCGGTGCACTTGTGTGTCTGGCGGCTCGAAGCTCGCATCACCTCCGCGCGCACCACTTCTGCAGAAGCAAGACAACTCGCTGAGACGCACGCGACGGCACGCGCATTTCTCAACGCGGTGAATGTAAAGTCCACAGGTGAGCGTCATTCTACCATTTTTAAAAAATCAAACTTTATGCTTGGAGGCTGAATATTATGTTTCTCCGTGCTGGCAGCGTGGAGACGCATAACATGCCACAGGTGCCCGTTTATTGGGTAGAGTACTTGCAATCTGTTATTTAATTTGTGTTGTGTAGTCTACATGCCAGTCCATATTTTGGGGATACCTGTTGATATCTGTTTATTTCTTATAATGAGTTGTCGAATTAAGAACAGTAATGTCTTCTGAAGTAGCCTACAGCCGTTTCTGTTTTATGCAGACGATTGTGACGACTGCTTATTTTACGTATATTTAATGTAGAATTTAATACAATTAGTCAAACGCATCCAACCAATTAGACCCGTTGCTGTTTCACCTGCGAAAATGCCGTTGTCGTGCACGCAGTCGTCTTTGAATTAATTCTGCATATACTTTGACAGATGTCTGTTCACACAATAAACCTACTGATTTTCTGATGCGCATTCTTATCTCTGCTAGGCTAATTTGTCATGTGAAGCGTTTCGTTTGTGAAAGCCCTGGATGACTAATTCTGTCGACAGAAGTAGATGAGCGACGTGAATACATGATAATAATATACGTTTGAAAATGATGAATGTTGAATACAATTACTAAGAAGGGGTGTTTCTTGGTAAAAGTAGGCTAGGCGCATTTTTCACATATTCTGACACTAGACTTTCACTTTTTATCATTTGCTCTTTGTGAGACTGTCAGCAATCTCGTGTGATTTGTTATATTATTCGGATGCGAATTTCCGTAGAATTTAGGCTATAATTAATATTCTTCAATTCGATTTCCGCCGTTTTTCTTAAAACGTAGTCCACCCGAGTTGCTACTTGCGTGTTCATCATTCATTGCAATTCCACGAAATCAGTTCAAGTCAAACGCATTTCGAAGGGCTACCTAACGTAAGTGAACGGGCTCCTGTCTAGTGATTAAAGCCGGGCACCCACCGCACGCGTATCGGCCGCGAGCGCACTACGCGCGTATTACGCGCGTAACTGAAGCGTAGTTGAAGTACTGCTATTACAACGGCAGCGGGCGACGTCGTCTCCACCAGATGCGAACGCGTCGCGTACCGGCTGCGAAGCTCGCGCGACACAAGCGAACTGAAGCGTAGTTTTTCGCTTCTGTTCTATTTTTTCGGCTTGTCGCGCGTCACGTTGGCCTGTTTATACACAGAAATATGCTCTAAAATGCTAGGTATACATGCTCTGATTTATATTTCATTCTTATATTACTGGGGGTGTGTCCCTAGTTACCTCCCAGATATTTTTTAAGCAGCTAAAAAAAATACAAGCCTTTTCGTTTTGTAAAAATAAATAAATAACTGGAACCTGGGGGAAAGGCAAACTTAGTTTCGCTGTCTTATTTTGCGGAGGGGGTGGGGTAAATTTGAAAATACACCACAGAAAGACGTAGGCTATTGAGTGACGTAAAAGGGAATGCACCGAGCAGCGGTTTGTTAGCTCGAGTATTGGAAGATAGGCTGAGCAATGGTTGGTTAAAAACTATTTGACTTCTCCGATGTCTTCGTTCGCCGTGCTTTCAAAAAGGGCTTGTTAATAAAAATCAGATAATCCACAGAGCTTAAAAAAAATCAGATTATTTAGTGGTCTTGCCGATGAAAATGCACCTATTTTATAAATGAAGTTGTAAGCAAGCCTTTATTGCACTTGTACTTCAAAGCTTCCGGTGTTCATGGCGTTGTGGTGTTCATATCCCTTCAAGATTAAAACTGTTACTGACTTTTTCATGATTAGCTGATTTTACTAAATCTGATCCTATAAATGTTTTGACGTGAATGGCAAGACAACACGGGAATTCCCAATGGTTGATTACGGATTATTTATTATTATTATGATCATTACATATTCTTCATGAAATTGGCACGCTTGTTAACCAAGCAAATAAATTAATACAGTTTGAGATTGATTGTTATGCAGGCTACGTTGCGATTTAAGTTTATGGTACTTCTTGAAAGCGTTTACTTTCTCACGTAGGCTATTTACGAGTTAACGAAATATTACCAAATTAACAAACTGAAAAAGGTCTCTCACCAAAGTATTCACTTAACCCATAATCAACAGTCGTGAACAAACGTGAAATACACGACGTAAAAGCCCACTGCAGACTGCGAGAGCTACTAGGAATATATAGCTTTTACGCAAGCCTTTGCGCGACACAAACGGAACCAGTGGAGACACCCTACGCGTCGCGCCGTGCTGCTTCGCCCTGCTGTTTACGCGACGCATACGCGACGCGTGCGGTGGGTGCCCGGCGTAAGAGTGAGGTTCTACTGCATTTCGAAACGCTTTCAGCCAGTTTAAACTTTTCTTTGTCGATAAGAGCGGTTTTAAGGGGAATGTTTGCTGTTTTCGGAACAGCTGAAAGCTATCAACACGACGCTTGTGGACAGCTTTTCTGTTTATTAACCAGGTGTAATATCGGCCAGTTGCCGTTCGTTTCATGTAAAATGCAAGGCATCTACTATAGCGTTTCTGTCATTTTTAGTCGCGGAAATTGAATTCATAATACAGTAGCAATCGGCAGTCGAAACCAACTCATTGATTTAGGTATTGTGTTGGGTCTGGTGACAGCAAAATGCAAATTATACAGATTATAAGAAGATCTTATATTGCTTTTGAATAATATTTAGTTTTGCGAAGTACTGTCAGTAGGCCTATATTGGATATAAATAATTGGTTTTAATGAAAAAAAATGCCGTTGTAATAAACATTATTTGCCTTTGGAATCACACTAAGTATGGAAATCAGGCAATATAAACATTACTTCATCCCCATATAACTCACAACTGTTCTTTTTATAGGCCTTTTTCTCTCACATGAAAGTGCATTTTTAAAAGTGTTCATGGAATTGCAAGCCTTACAGGGTTAGTTTTACTGAAAACAAAAACAGCCCTTTTTGAAAATATGTAAATGTGTTACTTTTTAATACCCCTTATGAAATGGATCTTGCTGTTATGGCACAGTTTGGTAGTCTTATGAATACAAGCAGCTTTGTGTCACATTGTACAGGATCGGCTACTGCCAGTTCAGTGATCCTGAAACAGTTATTAAAATAGCATTTTTTATCATTTGTACTGCCTGGTGTGTGGTAGCAGCATGCTGCTCAGGGGGCCACAACACACGTTCAAATGTGACCCAGGTTAATAAATATATCGCCGTTTTCATGTGCAACCTGTAAATAAATTTGATACAGCATTTAAAGAAATTGAATTTTAGTGAATCACTGAAGGAGCAGAGACGGTCTGTTCTCTTTCTAAGCAATGAAAAAGCGTTGGCAGTCAGCGCTAAAGTCACATGGTCAGCGGTATGTATTCAGACTAATTAAGAGCCAGATTACATAATTAAGGGTTCAGATGAAACAGAATCCAGAAGCATCTATAGAAGTTCAGGGCCCGGTTTACCTACCCATTGCCGGCTGTTTGACAAACAGGAAGCTGCCCAAAAATGTAATTAATTGTTTTCCTGTGTAGATTAAAAGCCTTGGAACAAAGCCAAAACAGTAGAAAGGTAATATACACCCATTTTGAAAGTGCTCGTTAAGTGTCAGAAAGGACCATTTTACAGACTCGAATGGTTTGGCTGGTTGTTTCCATGGTTACACTGTATCCGGAGAGGTATTACCAAAATATGAATGTTAAATGCCATTTAATAACCCCGCTGTAGTGAATATTGAAAACCTGGCATGTATAGACTACAATTATCACCCCACATGATAAAACGGGTAACGGGAAGGGGTGTGTGTGTGTGTGTGTGTGTGTGTGTGGGGGGGGGGTGTCTATGGATCGGTCTCCATAATTTCCTTCGTTTGTTTTGTTTGTCACACTGTAGTATCATGTGCCCGCCACAAGGTGGTGGCGAACCCATTGTAACTTAGAAGTGAACACAGCACCCCCTCTCGTATGTTATGACTGATGATGGCCACAAGCACACCTGCACTTTTCCAGCCAATCAAAACAGTTACTTCTATCATATAAATTCATGTATCCACGTAGACTTTAGTCCACAGTCCAGGCAACAATTAGCTGGCAGGAACTATGCGTTGTCATTGGACCTTTCTGGAATATTAGGCTGTCAGTGTGATCAGTAATGCCAGTGCAGTGGCAAACACTGTTTGCCTTCGGAAGGTCTGATTTAGAATCCAGAGAAACTACAGGGGATGGTTGTGTGAGCTAAATATAATGCTCTGGAGTGTAAATAATGTGATTGCTAGTTAACCAAGCACATTATGACGAACTATGCTTGATTGCTAGCTATGTGACTAACCAAAGCCACTTTGCTTTAACTATATGGTAGCTAACAATCAGTTGAGTAAAAACATAATCGTAAATATTTTTTCTCAATTGATTTTCGATTTCTCAATTGTTTTTCCTCAATTTCTCGATTGTTAGCAAGCAGTCTTGGTCTTGAATATTGGCACGTTAACTACGTTGTTTATAGCCACAACATTTATAAATTTGTAAAATTCGGTGCTGACTAACTAGCTAGCTGGGTTTTAAATGCCACAGGTCGACTTGTCAGTTACTGTATCTTTGCAGCTTTCTGCTCCAGATAGCTTGCTGATGTTAGCCCTACATGTCACTTCTCACAGGAACAATGTCTGAACTCCTGCTCATCGCCTGAAATTTAAATAAAAGTATGTTATTGTGACACATAGACCATTGTCTCCATATTACATTACTATTAATAATAATAATAATAATAATAATAATAATATTATTATTATTATTATTATTATTATTATTACAACATTCTGCTGCATTGTAAATTGACATTTTTAAGTGTAAAATCTATGAACTCATAATGTTGAAGAGCATTTACTACTCTAAAATAAATATGACTTGCTTTGTTCTTTAGTTATTTTTATTTTAGTAAAATATTGGTAGAATTCCTACTTTTTCTGAAAATTAGGCTACTGGGATTTCACAGAAGTGTTCTAGAAGTCGTCTGGATTCTAAAGGGATACTCTTTTATGTTCGCTACTTACAACCGCAGCTAGCTAAACGTTTGACAGGATATGCATCCGTTTTACTGAGTGATGATTGTTACTTCACTCACTGCAATTTTTAAAAAACTTTATTTGTGCCACCTCCAGTAGTTGTCCCCCACCCGATGAAATCAGAGGTGGCGACGCTGCATCGTTGGTTGGGGGGCAGTCTGTTTACCATTTGCTTGTTTACGAATTGTCTATCCCGCACATTCTGCATACTCTAAATGTGCTGTGATGTTCCTGCTGAGAAGGTCAGTGTGGCACTTCATCTTAAATTTAGTCTGGCCTGCTAAGTCTCAGACATGACTCATTTCCCAGCATCTGCCGTGCGACTCCTGTTGACCCCGCCTCTCTCGTTTGTATCAGAACAAATTATTTTAGTCTTCGGTTGCTATGCGGTCGAAACAGTGGCGTTCTGTGGGCGTTGGACCTTATTTCACAGCGATCCGCGTCGGTGATGGTTGTGATTTATAATCTTCAAAATCAAACATCTGTTTTTTTTTTTTTTTTATGGCTAGAAATATAATCGTTGTGGCGAGCGATTCCTTAAATGGGGCCTAAACATCCCGCAGGGCTTGTCATTACAGGGGCACAAGAGTCTTAAACTGCCTCGTTATGAAAGATTTCGTGCCTATTTCGAGTGTCGAAAGAAAGACGATTAAAGATGTTCCAAACGGGGTGAACAGTTAACCTTAACATTTTGGCAATGAGATCATTACAGTCATTATGCAAATATGGCTGTGCCAAATTAATTAAATACTGTTTTCTAGGTGGGTAGATGGTTTTTCACAACAGAATCATTGGAACAACTACCCATTCATTTAATAGCAAAAAAATACTTAGCAGGAAATAGTGAGGCCTTTAAGACCAGAGTAAATCCACCACAGGACAAAATCCCATGATTCAGCTGTCCGTTTACGTTGTCTTTCGGTAAAATATTTTGGGAACAATCATGTCTGTTGAGAACAAAGTGCATTGTGGGCAGATTTTGGAGACGGAAATATGACTGTTTTTACATGTACCAAAGACTAGCTAGGACAGTCATCTGCTTTGTATACTTGTTTCTGTTGTGAATAAATATTTATTTATTGTTCTCAAGAAGCCATATAAACACATGGACGCAGAATGCTGAATGTTATTATCTTTTTGTAGGATTTTAAATTGCCAAAAGGCAGTTGCTAGGATGTTTTGTACAAAACTGCCAGTAGGCCAACATTAGACCAGGTGAAGGCCATGGTGCTGACCAAACTGACCTGTGGTGTCAGCCATCAGAGAAAGGCCGACCGGATTCAGGCTATGAGTTTTGAGTTCCTGGAAGATCTATATTTTCCAAAAAAAAAGAGATCCTCTCCTTCGTATTATCATATTCCGCTGCAAAAGCAGCAGCTTTTAGCAGAGTTTCATATAAATGCCTTGAAATCGAGAAGTTAATGGACATTTGATTTGTGAATGGAAAAAATGTCCATGATGTTCCGTGAGGACTTTTAAATCGGTGAACTGATTCATTTCCCGAAAATTGCCTGAGCCGTAATGAGACTGACCCGATCTCTGGAGCTCGCTGTTTGCATCTCCAGAATAGTTGAACTTTCTTGTCATTTTTTAAAATGATCAATTGACTGAAAGTGTCTGCAGGCTTTCTCAATCCTGTCTTTCTGTCTACACTGCTCTGTGGTACTGCCACTGTGAATTATGCCGTAATACATAGAATATTACCATTCCTTGATTACTGATTGATGATAACACCTGGAAATGTAGTACTGAGCATTTGCATGTGCCTGAGTCAGAGACACGACCTGGCGAAGCCCTGCTGCATTGTCCTTGGACACAATCCCCGCAGTAAAGCCAGAGTAAAGTCTTAGTAAGGTCCGGGTTAAGTCAGAGTAAAGTCTGAGTAAGGTCCGAGTAATGTAATGAGTAACGTCTGAGTAATGTCAAGCGTAACGTCTGAGTAATGCCAAGAGTAATGTCTGGGTAATGTCAATAGTAACCTCTGAGTAATGTCAAGAGTAACGTCTGGGTAATGTCAATAGTAACCTCTGAGTAATGTCAAGAGTAACGTCTGGGTAATGTCAAGAGTACCGTCTGAGTAATGTCAAGAGTACCGTCCGAAGAATGTCAAGGGTAACATGTGGGTAATGTCAAGAGTAACGTCTGAGTGATGTCAGGAGTAACGTCTGGGTAATGTCAAGAGCAACGTCTGAGTAATGTCAGGAGTAAAGTCTGAGTAAAGTCTGAGTTTGTAAATCACAGTCTCTGTGTACTCTCGATGTTGTGACAGCCCTTGAATATGATGCCAAGTGGAGACGTGCGCAACTTCACATTTCCGCCGCTCATCCACATCATATTTTTTCTGCATTTTAACCTCCTCAGTTATTTAGCATCCATATGGCAAGAGTCAGAAATCTGTTCTTGATTTTCATAAATCCTCCAGTAAAGGGTCCACTCCAGGCTTCTGGCTTTGTATTAAAATATAATTAAATGATGTTCAGTTAAACACAAAATTTCCTATCTTTTGACCCTGTTGTGATTCATCATCACAGATGCTTGAAATTGACGTTCAATCTAATTAAATTTTCCGATTATTCAGAGCCGTGACATTACTCAAATTCAAAGTGGGCTTTTTTGACTGTATTCTGAGTCATTATCATGAATTTATTCCGTGTAATTAGAACCAAATTGTTTCTATTAATAGCAGAAATGCTAATTAAATTAGTTGGTGTCCTTTCCATTATAAACAAGACTGCATAAAATCAGTTACCCCTGACCAAGGGCTTTAAATGGACAAACTTCTTATTCAACGACAAGGACCTGAAGCTGAGAGTTTTTTTTTTCCTTTCCTTTTTTAACTTGTTTACAATATGGATATGTGTTCCCACCTAGGGAAGGAGAAATGAGCATTAAAACTGTGGATAGTAGGTGATTGATTTTCTCTCTCTATGCCCAGCTTTGAGCTTGGGGCAGTAATAATCTAACATTTAACATTTAAATCATTGAAAGGTACCCCTGCCTAATTTGTACATAGAGAAATTACTGAGGATATTATTTGAATACAGCACTTATGGAATTTGAATGTTCTGCAATATTTTGAAATAAGAATTATTTTCAATTTCAGAAGGTATACTGCTGTGTTTCATAATATATGGGCAGATATACAAATTATAACCTCCTTCAGATATTGCAGTATGTTTATAAATATACACACACACACACACATGGATTTATTTAAAAGCCATTGTTGTGATATACTGTATATCATTACATCTTAGCTGTGTGAAAAGTCCACATATTTACAATATATTGCATCATTATATTTATGACATTATTACATTATATTCTGCAGTGTCTTATCAATGATATTATTTTATGCCAGCGTGTGCAAGTGTGACTGCTTTCTGCCACTGATGCTGAGACATTTCACGCAGGAAGACATCGTGAGAGAAGAGAGTGCTTAAGAGGTGGCCGGGGGCGGGGGGGGGCGAGGGGGGGGGGGGGGGGACACCACATGGGTGCACAGGCGTATCGGCCCAACAGCCGCTCTCCGGAAGAGGGGTTTTAAACTTAGGTACGGGTACACGTAGCGCTCTTTCGAAAGCGGATATTACAAATAAGGGTCATTTTAATTTAACTTTAAAAAAGAGTGTTTTTATTGGCTTAACGAAAACATCCTCGAGCAGTGAGACGCTCTGGGAGCCTATCCGGCGCACGGAACGCCGCGGGAACTTCCTGGAGGGTCGTTCTCTCGCTCTGGACTCGACGCCGAGTTTGCACTGAGCCGACACTTACGCCGCGTGTGTGACTCACGCGGATTGCATTTCCTCTATACAGCCCCGTCGTTCAGACGGATATTTACCGGAGCAATTAAGGTTAAAGGGAAATTGCACTTTCCAACACGCATGGGTTTATTTTGTTTATATTGTCCTTGTAATGAATGTGTCGACCTTCATTTTTCGATTAGTTATTTTGTTTTTTAAATGTCTAACGTTAGGAACAGGGATCAATTTTTTTTCCGCGCAGATCCACATAGTAGTACGGTTTCCGGTTTTTTCTTCCTCGAATAAAAGCATAGCGTTGAAGTCGCGCAGTGAATATGCTGCCTAGGTCTACTTCCTGAATTTGTAAAGGTAAGCAACAAAACATATTAACGAAACATAAAAAATATTAACAAAACGAAATAGCTAATCGAAAAACGAAGGTCGACACATTCATTAGAAGAAAATTAAATTAATAAAATAAGCCCATGTGTGTTTTAAAGTGTAGTTCCCCTTTAAGGGCCCGGCCGGGTCGGGGGCACAGCGGCGGTGCGGCCCGGCTGAGAACCGGAACGGCGTTACCGGAGCCTCGGGTCCCGTTCCCTAACCGCTGCGCTGCCCCGCCGGCTCCAGAGGTTTCATAACTGGGGGGGGGGGGGGGGAGTAACCGCCGGTGCTCTAGGGTTAAACTGGAGATGGGGGGGCACCTCAATACGGAGCAATGTGCCCTGGGGATGCAGAGGAGGCTTGGGTGGATGAGAAATTAAACGTAAAAAAAAAAAACGGTGCCACCACAGAACCATCTGTCTTGGTGCCCTGACATAAACGAGTTGGTACGATGAGCTCAGCAGTTTAGAATCTCTAAAATATGTAGCGATCCAAAATGCTGGAAAACCTTGTTGAACCTTGTGCATGTGAATAAACAAGACAAATTAAACGGACTAATGCATCACTTATACAGTTAAATGCAAAAAAAAGTATTGGAGCAGTGACAATTTCTTTTTGGATATCTACTCCAGCACACTGGATTTGAAATAAAGCCCTGAACACAAGGTTACAATGCAGACTGTCAGCTTTAATTAGAGGGTGTCTACATCCATATCTGGTAATCTGCGTAGGAATTACAGCCCTTCTCATACATAGTTTCCCCATTTTAGGGTAGCAAAAGTAATGGGACAATTGACTGCTCGCTCTGCTGTTTTAAAACGTGCAAACTAGCTAACTGGCAACATACTGGTGGCTTAACATTATCGAGGCTAAACTGATTTCACATTAAATCAGTTAACCACTGGCTCTCAAAACAAACTAGCTTGCTTAGTAAATTTAGCTAGTAGTCTCAACCAATGCACATTTTGACATAACAAGTGTGCTCTGTTCTCTGAGACTGGTAGTGAGTAAGGTTCCTAGATGCCTGGTCTTCAACCGGACTGTCCAGTTCACAAATAATTTGTACAGGCCTGGTTTGTGGTCCCGAACAAACAATATAAGGTCCGGCCTGAGTAATTGGTTGAAAGCATTTACTGTTAGTTTGTGACACATTCATGTCTCAACCACCCCTGGTCCATGATCCATAACAGTACTTACCCCAACTACAGCTACTGAAATCCATTGTTTTCCATCTTTAATGGACAGAGTGAACTGACCAGGGGAATAAACAGACTGAGCATATAAAAAAAACGGCAGGACTGACATCGTATTTCGTGACAGCGTCCGTCAGATTCAAGTACGGCCTAGCCCCAAATTTAACCCCCGTTGAGTCGTCGATAGGAACGGAAAGGGATAACATCACAGGGGGGGAACTGTAGGGAAGGCCTCGAGCTGAAAAGGCTGCTTCTGCAGTGTGGTATCAAAGCCATGACCGAGTCTCAGGGAGAAACGAGCCAAGAGCAGGGCCTCTGGGGGCCACGGAGCCGATGGCCCCTGACGGCGCTACAGCGGCAACCCCCCCCCCTCCCCCCCACGGCCTCCTCAAGGGAACCGGCACGCCGCCCTTTCATGTGTGCTCATTGCCAGGCAACCATATGGACCAAAGAGCATAATGATGATAAGTATGTCATTACTGTGATTGTGTCACAGTGTGAAAGAGAGAGGGAATCCTTACGCTTGGGTTTGAGAGTATGAACTCTGATCTCTGGTTGGTGCTCTGCAGTGATGTGGCAGCCTCTCTCATCTCTGATTGGTGCCCTGCAGTGACGTGGCGGCCGCTCTTATCTCTGATTGGTGCCCTGCAGTGATGTGGCAGCCATTCTCATCTCTGATTGGTGCTCTGCAGTGATGATGCGGCCGCTCTCATCTCTGATTGGTGCTCTGCAGTGATGTGGCAGCCTCTCTCATCTCTGATTGGTGCCCTGCAGTGATGTGGCGGCCTCTCTCATCTCTGATTGGTGCTCTGCAGTGATGTGGCAGCCGCTCTCATCTCTGATTGGTGCTCTGCAGTGATGTGGCAGCCTCTCTTATCTCTGATTGGTGCCCTGCAGTGATGTGGCAGCCTCTCTCATCTCTGATTGGTGCTCTGCAGTGATGTGGCAGCCTCTCTCATCTCTGATTGGTGCTCTGCAGTGATGTGGCGGCCTCTCTCATCTCTGATTGGTGCTCTGCAGTGATTGTGGCAGCCTCTCTCATCTCTGATTGGTGCTCTGCAGTGATGTGGCGGCCGCTCTCATCTCTGATTGGTGCCCTGCAGTAATGTGGCAGCCTCTCTCATCTCTGATTGGTGCTCTGCAGTGATGTGGCAGTCTCTCTCATCTCTGATTGGTGCCCTGCAGTGACGTGGCAGCCGCTCTCATCTCTGATTGGTGCCCTGCAGTGATGTGGCGGCCTCTCTCATCTCTGATTGGTGCTCTGCAGTGATGTGGCAGCCTCTCTCATCTCTGATTGGTGCATCCCTGTGTCAGGTTTGGCCCGGCTCGTTGTTCCCGGTTCCAGCGCAGCTGTTGAGGCTTCGAGACCTGTCACTGTGACTCCATCTCCGATTCAAAGCCTCTGCTTCGTGCGTGGCTGGAAGGGGGGGGGCGAGGGGGGGGGGTGGTCTGTCTGAGAGAGCGAGACAAAGGCAGTTTTCCACTTCCCTGCACCTCCTCCCGTGCCAAGAGGGAAATCCTTTTCTCCCGTGTTGCTCGACCCATTGGAGTCCCCTCTCTGCAGCAGCACAATAGCACACGCTGCTCCTCGCATTCAAAAGACAAAAACAAAAAACGTTCGTCCACCCCAAGCGCGACCGGCCAAGCGTCGCCGAGGTATTCAAAACCCGAAACC
Source organism: Anguilla anguilla (assembly GCF_013347855.1). Lineage (NCBI taxonomy): Eukaryota > Metazoa > Chordata > Actinopteri > Anguilliformes > Anguillidae > Anguilla > Anguilla anguilla. Next base: position 6,165,543 of record NC_049217.1, read on the forward strand.
TACGAAAACGGAAACCGCCGTCGGCCCTCTGTAGATTCTGGCGGACTTTCGAGCGGCGCGCGGATCCCCCCCCCGCTTCCCGCACGACGGTCCCATCAGACGAAAGCAAACCCCCCCGCCGGCCGGTTCGTGACAGAAACGGCGTTCGGCGCCATTCCGAAAGGACGTTATCTGAACGCGGTCTAGCCGTAGCCCGCGGAGAGGCCGCGTGCGAATTCCCGCCCCCTCGGGCCGCGGCTCGCTAAGCGAACCCGCGCTCCGCAAACGAGAAACACCAAAATTAAAACGACGTATTCTATCAGGCACGGAGCCAGCCGACTCCTATTGGGGCAGCTTGCTGTAGGATCAGAGGGGTGTGTGTTAGGTCCTCCTTTGGGGGTAGCTTGCTGTAGGATCAGAGGGGTGTGTGTTAGGTCCTCCTTTGGGGGTAGCTTGCTGTAGGATCAGAGGGGTGTGTGTTAGGTCCTCCTTTGGGGGAGCTTGCTGTAGGATCAGAGGGGTGTGTGTTAGGTCCTCCTTTGGGGGTAGCTTGCTGTAGGATCAGAGGGGTGTGTGTTAGGTCCTCCTTTGGGGGTAGCTTGCTGTAGGATCAGAGGGGTGTGTGTTAGGTCCTCCTTTGGGGGAGCTTGCTGTAGGATCAGAGGGGTGTGTGTTAGGTCCTCATTTGGGGGCAGCTTGCTGTAGGATCAGAGGGGTGTGTGTTAGGTGTTAGGTCCTCCTTTGGGGGAGCTTGCTGTAGGATCAGAGGGGAGTGTGTTAGGTCCTCCTTTGGGGCAGCTTGCTGTAGGACCAGAGGGGTGTGTGTTAGGTCCTCCTTTGGGGGAGTCTGCTGTAGGATCAGAAGGGTATGTGTTCATAGTGCAGGGTGCACATTCCACACATGCGCAGCTCAACTCCGCCCAGCTCAACTCCGCCCAGCTCGACTCTGCCCAACTTGACACTACCCGGCTTTACTCCGCCCTACTTGACTCCGCCCAGCTCAACTTCGCCCAACTTGACTCCGCCCAGCTTAACTCCATCCAGCTTGACTCTACCCAGCTTGACTCCGCCCAACTTGACTCCACCCAGCTTGATTCCTCCCAGCTTGACTCCGCCCAGCTTGACTCCGTCCAACTTGACTCCACGCAGCTCAACTCTGCTCACCTTGACTGCACCCAGCTTGACTCCACCCAGCTCAACTCCGCCCAGCTCGACTCCGCCCAACTTGACTCCGCCCAACTTGACTCTGCCCAGCTTGACTCCGCCCAGCTTGACTCCGCCCAACTTGACTCCAGCCAGTGAAACCAGCACGTTGACCAATAGACTTGTAAATGTAAATGGCTTCTGCCACCAATAGAAAAGAAGATTATAATGAAACAAAATTACATGCAGATTTCAAAAGGGCCGTTGGCTGTAGGGTGGGCTGTCAGAAATGTAGAAGCCGTTCTCTCATCCTGCAAGCCCAGTGGTTGTATCATAAAACGCCTTTTAACCGCTTAACCGGAGCTGGACCTGAACACAGGCAGTGGAGAAAATTGTGGGAAAGCCTGGATCAGAGCGCCTGGGGGAATTGGCTAGAGCTGCGCGTGTTTAACTGCTTCCTGACCCAAGCCGTTTTCCACACAGCTTCTGAATAGCCTTCGTCTCCAGTGAAAACCCTACCTGGGGTTTCACCCGTCCTTATCTGTCTGCTGTTACCATAGAGATTCCCTCATCCTAACGGTGGGATGCGGTTGGTTGCCGAGCCAACGGGAAGCTCGCGGAGACAAGCTGTGAATGACAGTGTTGTTCTGGGAACAGCCCTGAGCTGCCCTGATTCTCAGCAGGGGGTGGATTCCTGCGGGGGACTGCATTCCTGTGGCTGCTGGTAGCTCACGTGCAAGGGCACGCCTTTACCGGGACTCCTAGTTACAGGAGCTCCTAGTTACCAGGGATGCTTGTTACCGGGGCTCCTAGTTACCAGAGATCCTTGTTATCAGGGCTTCTTGATATTGGGGCTCATAGTTACCAGGGCTCCTAATAACCAGGACTCCTAGTTACCAGGGCTCCTAGCTCTTCGTTACCGAGGCTCCAAGTTACCAGGGATCTTCGTTACCGGGTCTCCTAGTTACCAGGGATCTTCTTTACTGGGGCTTCTCGTTACTGGGACTCCTCGTTACCGAGCCGTCTTGTTAGCAGGGTTCCTCCTTATTAAAGCTCCTCATTCCTGGAGCTCCTGGTTATTGGAGTTCCTTGTCATTGTAACAGAGTTGTGGTTTCAGCGTGAAGGAGGCCAGATTTTAATGAACTAGTGAGAGAAGCTCTTTATCTGGTTTTGGGCTGCGGGCCATGGCTGTGAGCTTTTGGCATCTGGCACACGACTGTGCAGCTCTGTGCCAATCTGTCCAGCTCTGTGCAGCTCAACACCTCTCTGTGCAGCCCCGTGCCTCTCAGTGCAGGTCTGTGCAGCTCTGTGCAGCCCTGCTCTCTTTTGGTGTTTTCCCGTTTCTCCATTTTGCTGTTGTGCTGTTGTGTTTTCTGCTGAAGGGCTGGGGTAGCAGACTGACAAACGGAGGATGAAAGGGAGCGCCCCCCCTCCTCCCCCCCATCCCCATCCCCATCCCCCCCCCCCCCCCCCCCCCCCCCCACCTTCCCCAGAGAGGTGCAGTCACAGAGCTCAATCACAGCCGGCACAGCGGTACCCAGTGCTGCTACATTTTGGGCGTAGCTACGTGCACGGGGTGGTTATCGCTGCGTCTTCTTCAGCGCTCTGAGCATGTGCAGTGCGGAGGCCCCCGTTCAGCGCCGGCTGCGCAAACACAGACACCCCGGCTGTCAGAGCGCGGGGCGTTCTCCCATCCCTTTCAAAAACACGCTTCTCTCTATCGCTTTTTCTCTTCCTTTCACTCTCTCCGTCTCGCTCTGTGTCCTTGGCTCTCTCTTTCACTCTGTCTCTTTCTCTCTCTCTCTCTCTCTCTCTTGCTCCCTGCCCCTCTCTATTTCAAACTCATATTCAAAAAGCTGGCATAATTTTGGCATAGCGTACTTTAAAATTCATATTGCCAAAGTGTAACAATCATAAGAACAATCTGTCTCCGTCAACCTCTCTTTGTCTCTCCTGCTCCTTTCATCACTGTCTGTTCTGTCTGTCTCCCTCTCCCTATCTCTGTGTCTCTCCTTCTGTCACTATTCTCTCTGTCTCTCTCTCTCCCTCGCTCTCTCTCTCTTCCCTCCCTTTCTCTATCTCAAATTTAAATTACAAATGCTGGCACAATTTTGGCGTACCATAATTTACAATTCATCTTGCCAAAGTGTAACAGTCATAATAACCAGAGTCTCTACCTTTATCTCTCCCTCTCTCTGTCTCCCTCCTTTCATCACTCTCCATTCTGTTTGCCTCTCTGTTCCATCACTCTATTCTCTCTGTCTCTCTCTCTCTTTCTCTCCCCCCTCTTTCTCTCTCTCTGTGCTCAAAGTAGTCTGAACAGGGGTCAGGTACATTTGAGAGAAAGGAGGAGATGCTTGAGTGACATCTCAATTGAACTGGGAGAATCCACAGAAGAAGAACAAGGGATTAATTGGTTTCGAACACAGAAGAAAAGCGCACTTCTTCTGCTGAAGGTAATAGCCCAGGTGCTTCAGAGCTCACATTAGTGACAGCTATCGAGAAGCAGTGCTCATCAACCCGGCCCACTGACAGCTGCCAGTCAGCCCTTTGCAGCCTCAGCCGTGGTCGATCATTGGTGAATACAGTGTGTGTGGGAGGGGCTCGTGGACGAACGTGGCATTGGGGCAAATGCGTGGAGCTCTCTGTCTTACAGCTGCGTTAAAAAGATCAGAATTCATTATTGCTGTTCCTTATAGTCCTTGTTTGTTCCAACCCAGCCAAAATGTTCTTTTTTTGTTTTGTTTCTCAAAACATTCCTAGAATATTAGGGCAATGTTCCCTACCTGTTCTCTTGTCTAATGTTCTAGATGTCCATTCGACAGTATATCTGCATCACAAGAGACATTGCAGGAACCTCGTTATTACAATATTATTTCGTTTTGTTATTCCAATTAGCGAAGAATTTGAATTCCATATGGTGATTTCTGTTCATTCCACCTTGAATGATAGCAACATTACACAAATGTGCCATTTCAGTATTTTAATTCAGAACATTCTTAAATGTTTCTGACATACATCATCCATGTAGTCTTTCCATGACTGAATGGTAAATGGACTGCATTTATATAGCGCTTTTATCCAAAGCGCTTTACAATTGATGCCTCTCATTCGCCAGAGCAGTTAGGGGTTAGGGGTTAGGTGTCTTGCTCAAGGACACTTCGACATGCCCAGGGCGGGGTTTGAACCGGCAACCCTCCGACTGCCAGACAATCGGTCTTACCTCCTGAGCTATATCGCCCCACAATGACACCATCAGAGGATGTTTGCATGCAACATGCATCGGTTCAACCCACATTGACCCAGTATCCGTCTTTCCACACTCACACCGGGGATGCCATTTATGTCCATAAATCTCGAATCATTCCTGCATTTAAGTCGTTTCGCCTTAAAATATTAAACACAGTGTTTTATTGTTGTTTAACCCCTTAACTCCGTTAAACAAGGGGTTTATTTGCGTTCATTCCATTTTGTATGGTGAAATTTTCAGTCAATCTGGTCACACATTATACCCTGAGAAAGTGTTAAGATTCACGGTTCTATCACATAACTATTTTACAATGTCAATGTTTTAGCTACAACGGTTCCTCAGTTTGTAACTTAGGGAGGTAAAACAGACTTGGGGGTCTCTCTCCTTCTATGTTTTGGAAATCCACAGACAGCACGAAGCACTGTAAAATCGGTATATTTATCACAGCAGTGGTCTTGCAAACAAAATCCTTTGTAGTTTTTAGTTCCAAAAAAGTCAGAGAGACATCGATTGAATGTCCATTGTTTACTCTGGAATTCTCTTGAGGAATTATTGCTGTCTGTTTTGCCCTTGTATACACGCTGAGAGTACTGTGTAAAAGGGAAATGTTAATATCTTTGGTTTATACAGACTCTCTGGAAGATGATGAGCCTGCCTACATGGTCCTCTGACCAATACTGGCCAAGTAGTCTCTCAGCACAGCCAATGGGACCTTCTCCCCAGTACATAGCTATTATTCTAACAACTGAGAAGCATTTTAGCCAATTAAATGACGTTTCCAATAGTGCATAGGTTGTTAGGCTTCCACGAAAGGACACACATTGTTGTCTCTTGCATAAACAAACCATAACTTTTTCCGTACATATGCTGGGAACATTATGCACTAGCAAGTTCTTGACACTTTATACCCCAAAAAATGTTTTTCAACAAACATTTGTTTTGCAATGCTTAATAATAAACAGAACACTCAACATTTGGAGGCCTTGGACGAAATGAATATTTATGAGGACAGCATGTTCAATGAAGGACTGAACCAATCAACATTTTTCTCCACATGATTACATATTTCTGTTCTTTCCCACTTCAACATTACAACAGTGATATACATCAGCAGTTCATAATCAACAATTCTTTTTAACATTTGACCTTTTTTTTAGTGGTGAAACAACAGTGATTCATAATACCCTATGTTTTCTTGGCTTTCTGTGTAATCAATGAATATTTTCATAACTTGAGAAAAAAGAAAAATATGTTATGCCCCTAAACTAGGCATGAGCTGAAACTTTGGCCATGTTCCCATCTTTGCTGTGGTTAAATAAACACACGCACTGTCTTGTGTGCCTGTATACGGTGCATAAGCATACATGCATTCATTTCTGCATTGTCTCCTGTACCTGCATATGGTGCATATGCATACATGCATTTATTTCTGCATTGTCTCCTGTACCTGCATATGGTGCATATGCACACATGCATTTATTTCTGCATTGTCTCCTGTACCTGCATATGGTGCATATGCATACATGCATTTATTTCTGCATTGTCTCCTGTACCTGCATATGGTGCATATGCATACATGCATTCATTTCTGCATTGTCTCCTGTACCTGCATACGGTGCATATGCATACATGCATTCATTTTTGCATTGTCTCCTGTGCCTGCATGTGGTGCATATGCATACATGCATTCATTTCTGCATTGTCTCTGTGCCTGCAGGGGGTGCATAAGCATGTCAACGCTGCTGGATCTGAAGAGCAGCGTTCTGCGCCAGGTGCAGAGGAGCCAGTCGCTGAGGGGAAGGAGGGATCCCACCCCTCAGGCCAGCAGCCCCCTCACGCACTGCCCGGAGAGCGCCACCTATGGGTGAGTATCGCCACACGCCTGCGTCTCAGTGTGGCAGCACTGTACTGGACCAAGCCCTCCTGCTCTGTGCTACACACAGATAGGGCACACTGCACTTCACTGTAGTCAGAGCTACTGTAATATACAGCACTATTTCACTGGAGTCAGAGCTTCCCTAATATACAGCACTGCATTTCTCTGGAGTCAGAGCTACTGTGATGCACAGCACTGCATTATACTGGAGTCAGAGCTACTGTAATATACAGCACTGTATTTCACTGGAGTCAGGACTACTGTAATATACAGCACTGCATTTCACTGGAGTCTGAGCTACTGTAATATACAGCACTGCATTTCACTGGAGTCAGAGCTACTCTAATGTACAGCACTGCATTTCACTGGAGTCAGAGCTACTCTAATGTACAGCACTGCATTTCACTGGAGTCTGAGCTACTCTAATATACAGCACTGTAGTCACAGCTACTGTAATAATGTAATAATGGTTATCCTTCACTGTTCACAAAGGATTCCTGGGCTATTTTTGCACTGTACATAGGATTACTGACTTGGCAAGACGAAACTACATTTGACTAATTATTATTATTATTATTATTATTATTATTATTATGCGAGTGCCTGTTATTATTATTAGAAAAGTAATGTGAAGGTCTGTATACAGCAAGGGGGATCAGTTTAATTAAAATGTGTGGCAGGGCAGCCATTTTGTGCCAGCCCGCTCAGCAGCACGTCCCCCGCGGTGGCGAGGGCAGGATTATTAGCACGAACCGAGCGGTTCAGCGAACGTCCCCCGGCAGCGCGGTAGCACGTTAGCGCCGTGCTCCGGACCCGGCGCTCTCTCACCGAGCGCTGACAGACGAAGCGCCGGGCGACGCTGTTTGCTCTGCACGGCTCGCCTGACCTTACCGGTCTGTCACGACACCCGTCACGCCGGCCCGTGTACCCAGATGCCTCGGCGGTCCCTGCTGTAAACAGAGACAGGCCCGCGCGCGCGTGGAGGAACCGTCAGCTCGTGTCCCAGCGCCGGCGGTTTAAATGGTGCTGGCGTGCGTACGTTCATGGGTAACGGTCTGACCCGATTGGAGTTTGTTATTTATTTGACGTGTTCAGCTGCAGTTAGGTTGAGTGCCTCACTCGGTGTGTCAGCAGTGGAACAACAGAGCCCCACCTAGAATTTACATCTGCAAGTTTGGCTGTAAGAGGAGCCCCCTAGGACTCCACCCAGCATGCTCACCCCACTAACTTCACCCACACCCCACCAGCCATGCCCCACCCCCCCCCTCCCCCCCCACCAACTTCACCCACGTGCGGTAGTACTTCATTGGGGCTGTGCTGCAGTGGGGTTGATGGTGTTTGTGCTGATGTCATTTTCATATATTTATTTTGCGATTGTGTTGGGGTTGGTGATGTATATGATAGGGGTGTTGGTGATGTAGGTTCAGTTGGTAGTGGCGGAGGTGGTAAAGGTTCAGGTGATGGTGTATCGTGATGGCGTTAGTGTTGGTGGTGTAAATGAGAGTGGTGTTAGCGTTGGTGGTGCATATCAGAGTGATGTTAGTGTTGTTGGGGTTTCCAGGGTGACTAGTAGGGGTGATGATGGTGATAGTTCAGGTGCTGGGCAGTGGTGCTTTTGGTGGTGATGACAGTGCACTCAATGGTACTTTGATACAGACGCAAGACTTCACCGTAAAGACTTCCACAGGAAGCTGAGCAGTTGTTGTCTACTTCAGACCGAAGGCGTAATTGGGCCTCTATCCTTTTATCAGGAGCCGTCCTTCGCCTCGCGTTCCCCTCGCACACCAAAGCAGCGGCACAAATAAGGACGATTCAGCGCTCAATTATGAAATGATCAAAGAGAGAGGCTGGATACGATGGTATCCAGGAGCAGTAGGTCAGCCTTCAGCTTCTCTTTTGTTCGATAAAAATGGTTCAGTGGTTATATAAACGCGGGCCAGATACTGGCCGTCCGTCAGGGAAAGAGACACACTGGAAAGGTCTCGTGCCGCCAGTCGGTGATCGCACAAGAGAAAACGAGAGGATTTGAATTGAGCCGGTCCTGATTAGCCACCAATCCCAGGACAAAATTGCACGCCACTCATAAACGCAGTCAAGCCTAGGACAAATGACTCCTTTCCCCCCCCCAAGTTCGCTCCCTCAGTCGCACCTCATCTCCTCCCTTGGCCTTCACACGGTGCATGAAGTTTGGGGGGGTGGATTAAGAAAGGATCAGTTTGCTGCGACCCCTGCGGATGATCACCTTGACCCGAAGCTTAAGAGAACGGAGAGAGGTTTTCCAGCGTGGGCGATCCGTGTTCGACTCTTCCTTTTCAATCCTCCTGTTGGAGATTGGATGGGTGGGCGGGGGGCTTTATGAAGATGCAGGGAATGTAATTTGAAACTGTATTGTTTTAATAATTCATGCCGGGTAATATTTTTGCTAATGATTCACCAGTCTCTGTGAAACCGCTTTTACAAGGTTGGAGGCCTTGAATCTGTCCAACAGGCCCAAAGTGTTTCTTGGGCCTGGGAAATTCAACATTTTTGACCAGCAGAGGACTTCATTGGGGAAACAAACCTGATTCTTTTCCCCCACTTTTCTCCCTGGGTGGGAATGCCCAGTCATATACATATATGTGCCAAAGGACACTAAATGACACTAACCATTTCTTGGTGAAAGAATCAGCTTGCACTCTGGATTGGTATTTGCCGTCAGGTGATTCAATGTTACTTGTCTGATTTGCCTTGCATTTCAAGCTGATGCACAGACATCACTGTAGAGGTGTTCACCTCCTCAGTGTTGAGGAGTGTGTAGCTTTTATGCACAATGTTGAGTATGTGTGCCTTTAGACAGTGTTGAGGAGTATGTGGGCTTTTAGCCATAGTGTTGAGGAGTGTGTGTGCTTCAGTCACAGTGTTGAGGAGTGTGTGTGCTTTTAGCCACAGTGTTGAGGAATATGTGTGCTTTCAGCCACAGTGTTGAGGAGAATGTGTTTCCCTTGAGGAAAATGAGCAGGTTCAGCAGTCTCAAGTCCCTGAAACTCCTGTCAAACTCCTGCTGCAACAATCACCCCTCTTCACCTTGCTGAGCTCTTCTGGCCATGACAGCTGAAGTAATGGGTGACTGAGCCTGCCTGGTATATTTATACACAGCTGTCAGCATTCTGGCATAGTAATCGCTTAATTAACTCAGGAACCACGCCTGTGTGGAGGCACCTGCTTTCAGTATTTTTTCTCTGTATCTCTCATTTCCTTTATTTTGGAAGTTAGCTGTACACCACTGCAACCATCTCAAATACCAATAAGCATATATTCATAAAATGAAATATTCGTCAGAAAAAAGGTTCAGGCTTGGGTAGGAGTAGGCACACAGTTGCTATCTAAAAGCTCAGGCTGGATTGGTGTTGTTCTGATACCAGGTTTGGTCCTTTGATACCACTGATAACCAATCATTTTTCATAAAATGAAATGTAAACTTTACATATCTTTTCAAAAACATTTCTTAAAATATCTGACACACAAAATTAGAAATAAAGTTACTAAAGATGTGAGCTAATTGTACATAATAGCACTGCCATTGTTAAACCATCAACAAACCTTATTCATACTTGTCGTGTATCTATCTGTTAGTATTCAAGGTTATCTGGATTCAAAGTTCCTTAAGAGATCAGGGTAGTTGTCAGACAGATGCTCTGCAAGGTTGAACATGTTGTTTCCCTTGGCGAGACAAGCTTCTCAGCATTTTTTGCAAAAGGGCGCTGTAATAATGCTGTCAGGCTCACCTTTATCATCGGCTTTGTAGGCAAAGTACTGTCATATTTCGGTTTGAGCGCCCTCATTTCCAACAAGTTGGGGACGATCAGCATTATCTACAGCTGCTATTATATCAAGCTAACTTCTCTTCCTCCACAAGGACACAGAGCTATGCAGCCAGCTTTCTCTCACTCACAGTTACACACACACACACACACACGCATACACACACACACACACACGCACACCCACACACACACTTACAGGCTAGTAGGTACACCCACTACATCAAGGTTCCCTTCAATTCTAGGGGTGTAATACATTTTTTTTGCTGTACCAAAAATGATCCCGAACAGTTGAAGTGATAACTAAGGTGTGTACAAAACCGTTTAAAATAAAAAATAAAAAAATTGGTACCATGGTACTTTTTTTTGGAGCGGTACACTGTGCAACCTTAGTTTTGGACCACCCTCTTTTTGGCATTACAAAGTGGGAAAAGCCACAAAATGCCTATAAACATCTGTGGCAGACACCTGCGACAGACCTCTCAGGCCACACAGTTGTAGTTGTGCTTCCACAAATGTCTCATCTTTGCGTATTTTCATATTCCTATTTTCCTTTTAAGGGTTCAGGTAAACATAACCAACCAAGATGAGCTTTCTTGAGCTGCCTATCACCGACAGTGCTGCGGACGCATTATTGTCTATAATGAAGACTCTGCCTGTTCAAAAAAACAATGTTTTCTTTTCTCTCACCACGGATAAACAAAGACTCAATATTTTTTGAAATTATGCCTAAATATTAGATTGGTTTATTCATCTGAGCGTGGTGCATTCATGCAGTGAATCTCCTGTAAATATGTACAAATGATGCATGAACCCAATTATGCCTGGCATGGAGTGGAGGCTAAAAATATACAGCGTAGTACGATTCTGTGTTATTTTCCCAGACAGCCGTTACAACAAGTCTTCTGTTTTATTATTATAATTTTTTTCCCTCATTGACTGAATTCAAAGGCAGAAGTAATGCAGAAGTGATCCTTAAGGTTTCCATAGCAACCCCAGTATGTCAGTTTTATAACCTGAGCGGTTTTATCTTTAATCAGGACACCTGTTTCATTTTGAAAAAGCACCTGTTACATGTACTGCCAAACATTATAAATGGCGTGGGCTGCATTTTCCAAAGAACAAATAAAAAAAAAATACAATTAAGATCACGGTTATGGGATTATCTTTGAAAACCTGCGGCTTTTTTTTTTGAAATTACAGTGAGCGGTAAAGCACGTAGCATTGCCATGTCTGACAGTTTGTATAAATTAGGGGCTAAATAATAAAAACCTCCCCTTTCCAATTTGCCGCTAATTGAAAGAAACCCCGGGGATGTTCTTCCGCCAGAGCTTCGTGTGATACCCGCGTTGAAACAAAGGACGTCTCGGGTTTGGGTCACATGACCTCGGCGCCCCGCCGCGGCGTTATGCGGCTGCTCGATGGATGAGCCGCGTCAGCCCGCGCCCGCCGACCCGCCGCTTTCCCCCCCCCGTCCCCCGCAGGCCGCCGCGCGGAGGCCATTCGGGCTCCAGGAAGCCGAGCACGGTCTTAATTAGGAGCGGAGAGAGGGGTAATGCCCGCGCTGGCGTCTCGGAGACGTCTGTGGCACGTGCACGCCGCGGTACGAGCCCTGGCCAGGTGAGCTGCGCACAGCCACGCTAAGCGGACTCTGACTCGTGGGTGTGACTGTGGTCACTGGGCAGGTGAGCTGCGCACAGCCACGCTAAGCGGACTCTGACTCGTGGGTGTGACTGTGGTCACTGGGCAGGTGAGCTCCGCGCAGCCACGCTAAGCGGACTCTGACCCGTGGGTGTGACTGTGGTCACTGGGCAGGTGAGCTCCTGCTCAGGTGTTACAGAAATGTTTACCTGCAGAGGTTACTTTCAGGCTGTATGTTAGACGCTACTGAAGTAGGGTCCTGAATGTATCAAACAACATCTACTGTAATAACTAAATTCTGCTTATTTACATATCTGCTCTTCCGTTTACCAAAAAGCCAAAAATTCAAAAAGTAAATACCAGACTCAATTATTACTTTTGCCACTTCAACATTATTGTGACACAGTTTTTGTTGCTTTGTCTCCAGGAAATTGAGTTTGAATTAAAACCGTGAATATGAGGTTGAAATAAACTGTCTGCTTTAATTTGAGGGTATTTACATCCATTTCAGATGATCATAGTCCTTTTTATACATAGTCCCCTTGTTTTAGGGGAGCTCAGCTGTCTGTTGGCCAGTTATGTGTCTTTGTATTATTAGTTAATGCACAAGAAAGCTAACAAAAGATCTTAAGTTCATTCTAGGTGTTGAATTTGAATTTGGAGTCCGTTGCAGTTGTCTTTCAACATGAGGATCAAATAAGTGTCAATAGCCGCGTTTCCACCGCAGGAACTATACCCCGGAACTAGGAACCTTTTGAGGAACTCAGTGCGTTTCCACCGCAGGAACTAGGGTCTAAATGTAGTTCTGGGGGCTTTGTTTTACCCCCCAAAACGTTCCTGCTCGGGGGGTAGTACTTTCCGAAAGTACAGGAACCTTTTGGGTGGAGCTTGCAGCGCTGAACATTTCTGATTGGTCGAGTACTCGTAGCATTTGTGTTGTATTTATTTTCCGCCATTACCCGCCATGTTTGAAAATATGCAGCGGCAAACCAATTAATTTTCATAATAACTTCAAATCAAACTTGTATGTTATGCGGCGCAGTAGCCTACTTTTGGTTATAGCCTGTCAACGTCTTGGAATTATAACGTGTGCTCTTCTGTTCTTTTCTTGCTTTAGTATTCGTTTTATAAAATGCTAAACATTCGTGCTGGGACAGCATATTACGTAGGCTACCAAAACATTCAAACGGATTAATTCGGTTGCTGAATATTTTCTTCCGGATTTTCTTTGTTAGCCCGTTGTAATTGACTCAAAACGTTTGATACAGTTATGTGAGGTATGCGGTAGTTCTGCATAATTAACATTGGTGATACAGTACAAGCAAACTGGAAATCACCTTCCGCACTTTTTATCCGGGTAAAATAACAGGTTAATTCTAGTAATCTTCCCTTTAGCTTTTTCAGACTGCCGTAATTTTACTCAATTTTACTGCCATTTTTCAATTCCACGAAAAGACCAGGAAGACTATGGACTCATTTATTGTGCATGGTTCGCATTTGGAGGGCACACTTCGCTGCTCGGCTAGCAGTAACTTCGAAGGAAAGCAAACGGTGGCTGTACCACTACTAATTTACATTTTCACGCAAGTCCGAGTTTTCGTTGTATTCTTGTCATTTTGCGATTAGCCTATATGGAATTGACGACGAGAAAGTAATAAAACAGCAAATTGTTTACAACGTGTGCATGTTTTCTGCTGTTAATGAATGTGTTTGAGAGGATATATGAAAATCAATAAATACAAAAGTAACCATATATAGTCATTGTTGGTAACCCGTTGTATATAAGTGGAATAAACCCCTCCGGGCTGTCCCGGTTATTAGAAAATAATGTAGGCTACTTCGGTGGTAGTATGGGGTTACAGAAGATATCATGACAGATGGACCGACGACAACGTCAGTGGGCTAATTTGCCTAATCTTCGCGGTACTTTAGACCCCGGTGGAAACGCAGACAACCATTGGCTGAAGGAACCTTTTAGTTCCTGGTAAAGTAGTTCCTGGGACTGAAAGTTCCGGGTAATTTTGGTGGAAACGCGGCTAATGCCAGTAAAGCAGGCCATAATGAGGCTGAAAAATCTGAATAAATCGATCATAGAAAAGGCCAAAACCTTGGGTGTGTCAAAATCAACTGTTTAATACATTGTTTGGAAGCAAGAACACACTGGTGAGTTCAATAGCAAATGACCTGGTAGACCACAGAACATCACTGTAGTGGATGACTGAAGAATATTTTCAGTTGTGAAGCAAAACGCCTTTTCAACTGTCAAACAGAACAAGAACACTCTCTGGGATGTAGGCACAGATCTGTCAAAAACTACCACAAAGAGAAGACTACTCCACTACCTCAGAGGTTTCAACATAAGATGCAAACAGCTGGTAAACCTCAAGAACAGAAAAACCAGGTTAGATTTTGATTTTAAAAGTGCAATAAAAAATTGTATTGTTCTGGAACAAAGTTTTATGGACAGATGAGACAAGTATTAACCTGTACCAAAGTGATAGAAAGGAAAGAAGACGTGGGGAGAGAAAGAGACTGCTCATGATCCAAAGCACTTCCCCATATCTGTGAAACATGATGGAGATTGTGTTATGGCTTGGTCAGCAATGGCCGCCACCGTGACTAGCTCTCCTGTCTTCACTGATGAGCACAATGAATTCTGAAGTGTACAGAAACGTTGTATTTGCACAGGTCCAGCCAAATGCCTCAAAACTCATTGGATCGTGCTTCTCCTTGCAGCGGGACAATGATTCCATTCCAAAAGTATTTCATGGCCAAAGAGTGGAATGTTCTTGTCTGGCCAAGTCAATCACTCCTCCTGAATCTAATTGAACTTGTGTTTCACTTGCTGAAGACAAGACTGAAGGAAAAATGCCCCAGAAACAAACAGGAACTGAAGATGGCTGCAGTACAAACCTGGCAAAGCATCACCAGAAAAGATACCCTGCGTCTGATGATGTCTATCATGGGTCACACACTTCATCAACAGCCATCAAATGCAAAGAATTTGCAACCAAGTACTAAATACGATGACTTCATTTAAGATTATGTTTTTCTCCGATTACTTTTGGTCCCCTAATATATGGGGACAATCTTATAAAGAGGGTTTGAATTCGTATAAGGACCACTGGTTATGGATGTAAACACCCTTAAATTGAAACTGAGCCTGAAACTTTCCAGCCGTCACGTGGCGTGTTGTGAGCTGTTGACTGGTTGAAGTGGTATTTTCATCATGGAGTTTGATGTGCCTGAGCCATTTTGTAATTTCGTGACTCGCCGAGCACCATGGTGGGAGGGGAGCCGCTGCTGGGGGTGCGTCAGTCAATATGGCATGGCGTAGTATTCTCAAGCAACTCTGCAAAATTTTCCCGTCAGTCAGGTCTGCATTTGTGCGTTTCAACACCCGCCTGCTCAGACCACGTCTATGGCTCTGTGGGGGGTGATACTTTAGAGTGTTCTGTGGGTGGTGATACTTTACAGTGTTCTGTGGGTAGTCATACTTTACAATGTTCTGTGTGGGGGGTGATACTTTACAGTGTTCTGTGGGTGGTGATACTTTACAATGTTCTGTGTGGGGGGTGATACTTTACAGTGTTCTGTGGGGGGTGATACTTTACAGTGTTCTGTGGGGGGTGATACTTTACAGTGTTCTGTGGGGGGTGATACTTTACAATGTTCTGTGGGGGGTGATACTTTATGGTGTTCTGTGGGGGGTGATACTTTACGGTGTTCTGTTGGGGGTGATACTTTACAATGTTCTGTGTGGAGGGTGATACTTTATGGTGTTCTGTGTGGGGGGGTACTCTACTGGGTTATGTGGGGTGGGGGTACTTAAACAGGGTTCTGTGGGGGGTTAGGATGTTACTTTACAGAATGTTTTATGGAAAGTACTTTATAGGGTTCTGTTGGGGGGGATAGTTTGCAGAGTTCTGAGGGGGGTGATACTTTACTGAGTGTTCTGTCGGAGGGTACTTTATAGGGTTCTGTGGGGGGTACTTTACAGGGTTCTGTGGGGAGGCTATACATTACTGGATTCTGTGGGGGGGGGCTATGCTTTCCTGGGTTATGTTGGGGGGGGGGGGGGTATACATTACAGGATTCTGTGGGGAATGTTTAGATTGTGAATAGTGATGTCACTTGGAAAGATGCAGTCTAATTTCAGCAAGTGCTTGGGATTTCTAGTGAAATAAAAGCATGTGTGGCAAGACCTCCGGTATCACTGAACACAGGATTAGATTAATTGCACGGAGGAATTAATTTTCTGGTGTGCAAATAAAATCTATTTTTGTACGATGCTCTGAATGTTACAGTCCTAGAAGGAAAGTACAATTTCATGCATATTTATATTGCAAGTGTATCACAAAAAAAAGGATTATAGAGGTGCCATTTAACAGGCTATATGGCAGATTTTGTGTAGTGTGTTTGCTTTCAGATTTTTCCTTCAGCAAGAGAACATAGCCTTTTCATAGATGTGGCTCTAATTTAGAAAAGAAGCACTGCTTTTATTTACATTACTTGAAACAGGCTTTCTGGAAGTGCTGTTTTATCCAATTTTAGTACAGTTTGTGACCAGCCATGGGGGTTGTGTGTGTGTATGTCTGTGTGTGACTGTGTATGACTGTGTGTGTGTGTGTGTGTGTGTTCATGTGTACAGGTGCTTGTTTATGCGTATTCTTTTGTACCCAGCTTTTCATCCATGTAGTCATTGAAAGAGGAATTGGACTTTTCATTTGAAATAAACAGTAATAAAGTGAAAAAAATAAAATAAGAAGCAGAGTTGGAGGGTGCTGTTTCCTAGCAACCTGACTAGGGCTGTTGTAGAATCCATGTGATATCTGTTTGTGGGGAATTCATGAGAAAAGGCGAGCGAGAGAAAGAGAGAGAGTGAGAGAGAGAGAGAGAGTGTGTGTGTGTGTACTTATGGATTTATGTTTTGTGTTTGTGTGGATCTGTGTGTACGTGTGCATGTCCGCGTGCATGTGTGTGTCTGTGTGTCTACTTTTACAGGATATACAAGATTAACGTTACTGCACATCAAAATGTGATCATAATATGATGTCAACAACCTGTGAGAGCAACAGTTCAATAAATCAGCTAATAAAGAGTACTGAAGCTGAGCAGATGACCATTTTTCTTGATCTGAATATGGCAGTTGGCTCCATTCCACTGCTGGGGGGCACAGAGACAGGGGCCCTGGATGTGTGGCTCTGTAGGAAGAAAAACCCATTCTATTACCACAGGTGTCCAAGCCATCCAGAGTGGATGATCTGAGGATGAAGTTACAACAGAGAGGAACCGTGACATAGGCCACCTCGTGCAGCAGTTTTTACACTGGGTGCGGTACTGGGGGGGGATGGGGGAGGTACACATTACAGAGTGCTCCGTAAAAAATGCTAACTGCAATGTGGAAATACGTATAATTAGGTTCTTTGAGAGAAGGGTTGAATATTAGGCAATCTACCCAGTGGTGAGTACACGTTGTTTGAAGTACAGTAGACATGTACAGGGCTGTAGCAGTTGTCAAAGATCTGTGCTGATACTCCTTGATGGAGAGCAGGCTGATCCATCGAAATTTCCTGTCTTTTGAAGCTTCCGGCAAATGCAAACAACGTCACATTAAACATGGTTTATTGTGATGAATAAACTATGGTTGTTACGTTTCGGGCTAGGCGGCATCCAAAATGCAGGACTCAAAGACAGCAGTTTTAGGGAACTCAGAAAGAGATGTGTTATTGAGTGGACAACAGAGGGCGGTAGGGACCAGGGCTGGCTGGGAACAGGGACAGCGAGGCTTGGTGAGGAGGTGGTCCGGGGTTCGGCTGGGCGTGGCGCTGGAAGGGATTCCTTGGGCTTCGGCGGCGGAACAGGGCTGGGAACTGGGAGGCCGGCGAAGGACGGGCTGGATCGGGAGGTCGGAGCTGGGGAGGTAAACAGGGTGAAGGAGAGAGAACACGAGGACAAAACGAGGACAAAACACGTGGACAAGACAGACTGGGGAACACCGTGAAACTAAAATGCGTAAACCAAATAAACTGAGTGAATACAAAAGGTTCTGTCAAAAAAAGAGACAAAGGAAGGTACTAAGAAATCGGGGTACGGGGAAATGATTACTAGGCTTGGTTCAAAGCAAGAAATGCTAGGTTCGAGGCTTGGCAACAAATCAACGATCTGGCAAAGACTGAAACGAAAAGCGTGCTTTTATACTTTGGCTAATTGGAACTAATAAGGGGGGTGTGAGGAATGTGACCTGAACGGAGCGAGAAAATGGCTGAGGGCTGGAATCAATTAGGAGGTGAATTGGGGATGTGGTCACGCCCACCCTGTGGGTTATTTTTTTCACTTCGTTACTGTTTATTTCAAATGAAAAGTCCAATTCCTCTTTCAGTGACTACATGGATGAAAAGCTGGGTACAAAAGAATACGCACAAACACGCACATGTACACATGAACACACACACACACACACAGTCATACACTGTCACACACACACACACATACACACACAACCCCCATGGCTGGTCACAAACTGTACTACAATTGGATAAAACAGCACTTCCAGAAAGCCTGTTTCAAGTAATGTAAATAAAAAGCACAAGGAACGTTAATAACAGGAACACAAGGAAATACAAATGACAATCGAAACACGAGGGCATGACGATGGTCTTCAAGCTGTCTGCACAAGCTGCCATCTGAATCAGTGAAAGGGGGCGGGGACAGAGACTCGACTGTACAGCACGTAATGAGGTCTAAAATCAGCTGAGCAGGAGCATTCTGAAAGGGGGCGGGGACAGAGACTCGACTGTACAGCACGTAGGGAGGTCTAAGATCAGCTGAGAAGGAGCATTCTGAAAGGGGGCGGGGACAGAGACTCGACTGTACAGCACGTAGGGAGGTCTAAGATCAGCTGAGCAGGAGCATTCTGAAAGGGGGCGGAGCCAGCCTGATGTCACTGGCTGTAAGGCTGTCCAGCAGGCAGTCTGGGGATTTCAGCCCAGACCAGCTGAGCCTACCCTACAGGAGTTTCATCTTATCTTATAGTTACATCCTTTCTATTTTATAAGTATATCCCTTCTATGTTATAGATGTTTCATTCTTATGTTCTAGATATGTCTTTCCTATGTTATAACTATGTTCGTATTATGTTATAGATATATCGTTCCTATGTTATAGATATGTCCTTTTATTTTGTTGGTATATCCTTCCTATGCTACAGATATAGCCTTCTTATGTTGTAGATACACTACCGTTCAAAAGATGAAACAGATGTTTGGCATCTGGGCCTTCCACTACTCTATCCAGTTTGCTCTCTTCTTTCAAGGCAATAGTGCACACCTTTGTATGAAATATTAATTTTCTTGGTAATCTCACATGAAATAGCCTTCATCTCTCAAAAGAACAATTGACTCATGAGTTTCTAGAGAAAGCTGTTTCTTTCTGGCCATTTTTGAAACCAAAATTGAACTTTGAATTGAATAGACATGCCAGTGTGCTAGATACCGTAGCAACTGAAAGAAAGATATTTTTTAGCTTAATTAAACCGCACAATTGTTTTTAATTGCACTAAATGTAATGGGAGTGCTTTCTCTAGTACAACATTAGCACATTAGCATGAATACTTAAGGGTGAGATTACACAGTGTGCTATTGGTACACTGGCTGTGTGTAATGGCTGCTAAAAATGGGGATTTGCAATAATATAAGATTCAATTAAAAAAACGTTATTTTAGACAGTAATTGTAATTTGTAATATTATCAGTGTCTTGGCTGTATTTTTTGATCAACATAATGCTACCTTGGTGAATAAAAGTATCAGTTTTTTTGAAAAAATTCCTCAGTGATGCCTTTTGAACAGTAGTGTATATCTTTCCTATCTTTATATATATATATATCTCCTTCATTCAGGACGTAACTCAATGTGCTTTACACAACAAGCAGTTCAGATGTAACTGGTAAAAAAAAAAGCAACCACAGAAATCATACAACAAAGGAAGTAACAGCAAATCCTAATTCAAGACGCTTAATCAAACGCTGCACTGGAAAGGTAAGCACTTAGGATGTGTTTAAAAGCCGAGATTCTTGCAGAGCCATCGGCTGCGTTGTGGCAAGGCTCCTGAGACGTCTGGATTCACATGGGCATGGGATTTTCCATAAATCTACCAATCAAAACTGAGAAGTGAAAAAGCGCTTCCATTCCTTTCTTTGGTCGGTAACTTTGACGGATAACATCTGGAACCAATCGCAAGTCACGTAGCTACCTCTCCTGGTCCGCTTATCATGAGCGTTTAGGTGCAGAACAACTACTGCGCTACTCCCACCCGAATGGATGAGGTGGGTTTTACCCCCTTTGTGTGTAAATGCATCACGATCTTTGTGTAGAAGTTTAGGTTAGAACGTGCCCTCCATGTAAGAACATTCATTAAGCAAGTTAATACACTCAAGGGCTGTTCTCATTTAGAGTCCCCCGTCGATGCTTTTATGAGGAACATGCACTGTATTACTCTAAGCTGCGGTCTATCCTGCTTTGAAATGAAGGGGAAAAAAACATATTCACACAAGCATCAGTGCTCTAATCACTAACTTCTCTGTGTTTGCACACACTTGTTTGGGCTGTATCCCTATGTGGTGCGTCTGCTTGGCTACGCCTTCATACGATCAAATATCATCACACAACTTTTTATTACCGAGGCAACGTATCGGCAGGTGTCCGCATAGCCAAGGAGGCTAAAGCAGTGGCACAATTTGGACTCGAACCCGCGCGCCTTCGGTCTGGATGAGCACTGGCACAGCAGACTGCGCGGGCGATTGCAGATTAACGAGAAGACGGATTTTGGTAATTAAGACGCCGGGAGATGGCTCAAACGTGATTGGGTTTGCCGATTTGGCGGGGGCCTGAGTGTCCGCTGTTGCCCCGTGGGCCAGTGAGTCACTCTGCTCTTCACCAGGCTGCCACGCTTCCCCCTCGCTGCTGAAGGCTTTTCATTAGCATGTTGACTGGGGGGTGGGGGGGGTGGGACTCTGGTCAGGAAGGCCGCGCGTGATTGGCTGGACTCGTCTCCTCACCGTAATGAGGGAGGGCTGGGAAATAAGGGAAAGAGGAAACGCACACCAGCACGGACCTGCTCTTTCTCATCCCTCTCTCTCCCCCTTCTCTTCCTCTACCCCATTCCACTTCCTTTCTCTCTCTTGTCTCTCTTGTTCTCGCAATCCCCTTTCTCTCATTCTTTCATTTTCCCATCCCTCATTTTCCCAGTCTTTTTCTGTCTGTCTTTCTCCCATCTCTCTCTCCCTGCCCTCTTTCTCTCTCTCTCTCTCTCTGTGCTGTCAGTGGGAAATTCCCAGGGTCCCTCAGTGCCCCCTGAAAATTCCACCACAAAATGTGTCTCCATCACCATGGAGACAGGAGGGGGAAGATCAGCATTCGATCCGAGTCCTGAGTTCACCCCCCACCCCCCCACCCCCACTCCCCTCCCCCCTCCCCACCTCCCCCAGGCTCAGCAGGTTCACCCTGTCTTCACCTGATCACTCTTCACCCTCAGCCAGGGAAAAAAAAAATAAAAAACACAACACAACAGCAGCCAGGTCTCCTGAAAATCCGATTGTTTTCCCCGTCTCCAACACGGCCCGGCGTGCCACGGCTCCGATAATAAAGCCCCCTTCAGCAGAAAACGCCTTCTGTCGGACCGGGCTCAGCCGTCAGGGGGCCGTCTTCAGGCCCCGAGGCAGGGCTTTGGGCTGAGGAGCGCGCGCGGCTTTGCCACCTCTTCCCCTCCGCAAGGCGGAAAAACACGCGCGATCCCTCGAGCGGCCGCGCCAGTTAGCGCCGCTGTTCCGATCCGCTTTTCTTTTTTTTCTTCCTTTTTTTTCTTTTTTTTCCTCCTTTACTTTCTTCTTCAGCCTGATCCCGCCAGGTCCGCCGGGTCCGGTCTCCCCCCTCCGCCCGGCTGCTCTCGAGCGGCCTGGTCTCCCCCCCCGCCCGAGCTGCTCTCGAGCCGCGTGTCCATCGAAGAGCGCTCAGGCTTATTTATTCTGCACGGTTTATGATTGTGAACGACAGGCCTGTGGAAATAAGACTCTTTCCTTTCTCATTCTCTCTGTGAAGGAAGTGAGGATTACTGCGTATGAGCAGGGCTGAGACTTCCTGTGCTTTACAGATGGTTCCCTCAAGTGTTTTTGTCATTTTGTTTTGAAAATGCGTGCTAGAAATTCCATGTGCACAATCGAATCCAGACCGGATCAGTGTGTGTGTGTGTGGGAGTGTGCGTGTGTGTGTGTGTGTACATATGTACATCTGCTTGTTTGCAAGTGTGCGTGTGCGTGCGCAAATGTTTGATGGTGCAGACCCTTAGAAGTCTGACAGACGAATGTGGGTTTGGTGGAATGCATAGTGCCAACTGTACTGGCCCGAATATCCCAGCATCCTGTTGGCCTTTTTTACTGCCTTTTTACTGCTACAGCACAGTGCCTAGATCCACTTAAGTCATTTTCAAATTGAGCACATTCCAACTTCATTCCTCCCATAAAGTATGTTTTTATTTCCCACATGTAGAACTTTTTTTAATATTTATTTTCATAAAATTTCATTTTCTAGGTTACTGCCCACTTCTGGGTTACATTAGTACATTATAAAATTAGCTGAACCTCCCAGTTTTGTATCATCTGCAAATTTAACTAATGTACTTTCAATGTCCCTGTCAAGGTTATTTATGTAAATAGGGAAGAGCAGTGGCTCCAGCACTGGTCTTTGTGGGACTCTACTTCCCACAGTACCCCGTTCAGTTAAGATCCCTCCAACTACTACTCTTTGTGTTCTACCCTGTAGCCAGTTCCGCACCCACTCCTGTAGTCCTACTGTCTTCATTCTGATAATGAGTCTCTCGTGGTACCTTATGTAATGCTTTTTGGAAATCTAAATATATAATATCATAAGCCTTGCTACAATCAAAAAACGTGGTAGCTTCCTCAAAGAATGCCAAAAGATTTGTCAGTCATGACCCTCCCTTGTGAGAACCATGCTTGCTATCCCTTAGGATGTTGCTATTTTAAAGAAATAATTCTAACTTGTAACTAATGATAGATTCCAGTATTTTACGTGCGTTGAAAGTTAAACTGACAGGCCTTTAGTTTCCTGGATCAGTACGGTCTCTGTTCTTTTATATTGATATTACATTACCTTGCTTCCTGTTGTCTGGCATTTCTCCAGTTTCTATAGACTAAAAATACCTGCCAGTGGATTATAGAGGATTTCACCGAGTACCCTTGGGTATATGCCATCGGGCTCTGCTGCTTTATTTGTCTTTAGTTCATGTAATTTATCCAGTACTTTATCCTCCATCTGAATATCGGCTAAGACATTCTGAGTGCTGAATGTACCTTCCGGCCTATTAGTAACCTCCTCTCTGGTAAAACAGCAACCATTTATGGTAGCAACAATGCAAGCAAATCTTGGTCTCGTCTGTTAACAAGATCTTTTTCCAGAACTATGCAGGCTCTTTTAGGTACTTCTTAGCAAACTGAAACCTGGCCCTGGTGGTTTGTATTAGAGATCGCCCAATCAATTGGTCTGGCCAATATATCAGGCTGATATGAGACAATGGGCATTCGCCGACAGAGACAATTACGGAAGTACAGGCCAAGTATAACACTTTTTCATTGTAATAACTTCAACACCCTCTGACCATTTCCACCTGATCATCCAAACAGAAAAAAACCTATATGATGTCAGTTGGTGTTAGACTGTGTTTGCCGTTGGCATGAAGGCACAGAAAAAAAAATCTCTGACATATTTGGTAAACAGAAAACAAACACAATTTTGGACTTGGAGAGAGAGAGGATAGTAGTCACTGAGCTCCTGGGGAACTCAGGAGACTGTGTGTGTGTGTGTGTGTGTGTGTGTGTGTGTGTGTGTGTGTGTGTGTGTGTGCGTGTGTGCGTGCGTGCGTGGTGTTGCTATTTGTGCGAAGTGAAAAAAATGCTTATTTATTTCACCTGTCAGTCTAATAAATTCTGCTCCATGACAATTTTACACAGAAAGAGCCTAAAGGGACCAACGGTGAGTGGGCTGGGCAGAGAAAAGATGGGAGGACTGGGCAGAGAAAAGATGAGTGGACTGGGCAGAGAAAAGATGGGAGGACTGGGCAGAGAAAAGATGAGTGGACTGGGCAGAGAAAAGATGGGAGGACTGAGGAGAGAAAAGATGAGTGGGCTGGGCAGAGAAAAGATGGGAGGACTGGACAGAGAATCATTGATCATCTTTCAGTGTAGCCTCTGTATTTCTGTTTGTGAAGTCATCTGCCGACAGTAATCACTGACACATCTATGTCTGCCTCCTGAAGAGTGTTTCTTAACTGTTGGTCAGGTGTTTGAGGGTTTTTTTTTCATTATGGCGAGAATTCTTAGGTCATGAACTTTAGAGTTCTTCCTTGGCCTACCAGGCCCTTTGCGATTACTGAGCTCTCCAATGCTCTCTTTCTTCTCAATAATGTTCCAAATAGTTGATTTTGGTAAGCCTAAGGTTTGGCCTATGTCTCCGACAGTTTTTTTTTTTTCTTAGTTCTCAGCCTCATAATGGCTTCCTTGACTTTCACTGGCACGACTCTGGTCCGCTTGTTGACAAACGCCAATAACAGACTCCAAAGGCAATCAAAAGCCTAGAATCAAGACTAGATACTGAAAGCTCTTATAACTGCACCAAGGAAGCAATTGAACACACCTGACTCATCCGAAACCTCTGAGAAGCCATTTGTCTCAAATGTTACAATGCCCTGAAATGGATGCGCTGTGTATAAAAAGTCCTGTCATTTCTACGACGTGAAATCGAAAGTTGTAAAAATGCACGAAATAATAAAAATAAATGAAATGAAAGCGGAGAATCTGCGCTTTAACCACCAATTGTTTGGTTACAAAACTGAAATAGTGGAAGTACAGAACCAAATCAAGGAAAAAAAAAATCTGTCTTTGTCCCAAACATTATGGAACTCATTGTATACACACACACACACACACACACACACAATTAAATGAAATTCACTGTCAGCTTTAATTTGAGGGTACATCCATATGGGGTGATCTGTGTAGGAATTACAGCCATTTTTATACATAATCCACCCAAAGGTGATATTAATGGACAAAAAATGAGCTTTTAACAGGGAGTATCTATTGAACAGAGAGTTGACGAAAGAAGAACGTAAAACAAAAGGCAGCAGAAAATAACTTGTGTAATGTGTTGAATAATTTGAGCCCAAAGTGGGAATGAAAGCTGTTGACTGTCTGCTTCACAGAATTACTGAAGGAAATGGAGAGTTCTTCAAGCGCATGGAGAACATTCTGCAGAAGCAGGAAACCGTGGAGCGGACCGCGCAGACTGAGGTACTGTAGATATATGTTTAGGGAACAGGTGTTGGGATATGTGTTAAGGGAACAGATATCAGAGATGCTGGTCTCTCTCTCTCCTGACAGTGTGAAGGACAGGACAGGGCCTCACCCCCTCCAGAGTGCCCTGACCAGGCCTGCATCCCCGAGAAAGTGTCCAGGAGAGAGGTGAGTTTCCCAGGGGTTAGGGTTAGGGTTAGAGGGTGTTCAGGGTAGAGGTGAGTTTCCCAGGGGTTAGGTCATACGTAAGACACTAATGCGACCTGTCTTTCAGCTGGATCTGCTTTATGAAGAGGTGGTCTACACAGTGGTGAATCGGGTGGGCGTGGCCTCCCCAGAGTACGTGACCAATGAAGGGGAGCTCTTCTCCTACCTACAGAAGGTCTGTGGCTTCCTTACAGTCTATACAGCCTAAAAGCAGTGAGAGCTGTCTTTCTCCGCTTTCCCCCCTGAGATCACATGTTTCTCACCAGAACCAGGAAATACAGCGCTGTGAAAAAGTATTCGACCCCTATCTGATTTTAATCTGTTATTGCATATTTGTGACCCTGAATGGTTTTGAGATCTTTAGATAAAATATAATATGAGACAAATGGAACCTGAGTAAACAAAAAAATCCATTTTTCAATTGTTATTTCACATATGTAACAAAAAAACGTTATCAAACATCCATATCATCCATGTGAAACAGTAATTGCCTTGTTAATTACTCAATCAAGCAATTAATCAAATTTAATTGATAAGTTGATTCAGCTGATTGAACGCAGCCAGGCTTGATTCCAGTCCACCCTGTTGAATCAAAACCTTGGTCATATCGAACCTTACCATCAGAGGGAAGTAGTCAGCACAACGTTTCTACAAGCACAATGTGCCTCTGTCAAAGGGAATTCCAGAAGAGATGAGAAAAAAAATTGTTGAGATATATCAGTTTGGAAAGGGTTACAAAGCCATTTCTAAGGCTCTGGGACTCCGCCAAACAATTGTATATACTGCGTCGCCCATTAAGTAGAATTAATGTATCGAATGTATGTACAGTTATCACAGCTGTTACCAATTGTTATTGCATCATTAATCCACCACGTGAACACTGCAAGCAGCCATAGCGGAAACTGCGGCCTGCATGTTACATTTTAAGAGGCGCAACCGCTAACCCTACAGACAGTGACTTTGCATAGGCCCTGCTGAGTAAAGCACATTCTTCACACTTGAATATCACTAACGTTACCTCGACTTTGCCTAGCTGACAGCAATAAGCTAGGCAAAGTTTGCAAACAACTATTGCGCCACCCACAAAACGATTATCTGCAGACCACAAAAAAAACCAAACATTTTGTCACAGAGCTTGCCAGGCTGAATAACAAAATATGGGCCTACCTTACAATGACGCATCTGGGCCCTGCTTGTCCCAGATGCGTCAAACTCCTATAGCACCCATTCTGTGTCAATTTCAAAGTCATTGCGAATGTTCATCAATGCCAGTCCTGGCAATCTGGCCTCTGTCATGCTGTTCCGTAAATCTGTCTTTAAGTGTCTCAAACAGCTGAATGTGCCCCAGCAGTAGGCACAGGCATGGTAGGAAGCACTGTCAGTGTGGTGTGAATATCAGGGAACATATCCACAGTACTCTCAGTTCTGCACATGCATCAGATGGCCTGTCGTCTTGCGTCGTCGTGAACTGGCGTTTCCAAATCTCCAGTTCCGTATCCGCTCGTTCTGTGTTGGGCATCCCTGAACGGTATTCCCGTTTGGTGACATCCACGCCGCAGTACTTTCTGTCAACAGAAAGCTTTTCAGGCGGCTGACATTGTCCTGTTAGCCGCGGCGAAGGGCTGCACACCCGATCACTTAGCTCCGTTATCAGACGATTCAAAAACAGGAGGACCAGTTTTAGTCTCTGGCATTCCATTGTCGAAGCACCTGGAGTGTTCGATCGCTTGGTTTGAATGCCTGCATGTCGCGGCACTGAAGGAGTGACCTCAAGTTTCTCAGCTAAGTCACTGGCCCTTTTTCCATTAGCCATGAAAAGCAGAGCTCTCACGCTTGCTGTTAAGGAGTGACGCCATGTTGCTAGCGAGTTCGCTTGCTTTAACCAGATCGCATATTTGACTTTGAAGTCCATTGCTCAGAGGGGTTAAATACTGCGGTATACCTTGACAAGCAACGGTGCTGATAAGGAAATGAAAGGACTCCAGTGCTCTGGTTAGCGAAACGGCCGCATTACTGGTTGTGCTGCCTGGCTCTCACTGTAAATTGGAAATTGTGGTATGCAGGTCCACATAATTGGCGATGACGGTTGATACCCATTGGTCACAGCACGGTGACTGTTTATCACAAAATTTCTACTACCGCTGTTTTTTTTTTTTTTCATTTTTGCCGAAGAAACAATGTAGTCTTTTAGGGGATGTGATCACAAAATGACCAGTTTCTTTCACTGTATAAAGTGCATTGCGAACAACGGGAAGTTCGGCATGAACAAATGGCAAGTTCAAAGCATGATTTTTGCAGTGGACATAATGTGCAGCCGAATACAGTCCAGAATTTGAATCCCGCCTTAAGCTCAGTATCCTATGGCTGTAGTATGAGGCATTGGCTGGTGCTAGCTGTAAGTACTCTTTGAGAGCTGCGTCGCCTTTTGGTCTGTGCTCCAGAAGAGCATGGAAATTGTTACGACTATCCTAGTGACCTCAGATTTGCATATTTTCTTTCCCAGAAACTGCAGTTACGGCTACAATGGCCTTCAAACTGATCTGGTGCGCTAAGTAGTGCGTTTATGGGAACGATCCAAAGCGACAGTGATTGGCTGCTGTTCACCATGACATACTCACAGAAATGGCTCACAGAAACAGCTGGCTGCCCAACCTCCGCTCGATTGGGTACAAGCTGGCCACCCAACCTCCGATCGTCTGGGTATGAGCCAGTTGCCCAACCTCCGCTCGTTTGGGTACAAGCTGGCCACCCAACCTCCGATCGTCTGGGTATGAGCCAGTTGCCCAACCTCCGCTCGTTTGGGTACAAGCTGTCTGCTGAACCTCCGATCGTCTGGGTATGAGCCAATCGTCTAACCTCTGCTCATCTGATTATGAGCCCACTGTCTAATCCACCCTTGTCTGGGTACAAGCTGGTGATGTGCCTGCTACACCCATGCCAGTCTTCTCCCTTGCCACCTCGGGAGGCTTGATTGTTTGTCTTTAATAATGAAAAGTCTTTCCGGAACAATCTGGGGGGCTCTGCCTTCATGCTCAGAACCACAGAACAAACACTAATTTAATAACTATAGACGATATTAGAGATATGCTCTCGATGGCGCTGGTGTTTGTTTCCAGGGTTCCCACGATCCAGTTTGAATCCCACGTCAGCGCTGCGATCTAAGCCCCATAATTCCTCTTTTCACTTCCACTCCTGTTGCCTAGGTATTTGATATGAGTCCGGAAGAACATGACATCATTTTACAGAGAGTTCAAGAATCCAAGGTAAGAGGCCGCCTCTGGGGTGGGGGGTGGGGGGTGGGCGGGTGCTAGTTCTGTTTGTGAAAGGAAAAAAAAGAATTCTCCACAGATACTGATCAGTGAACATTTTGTTGATCTGCACCTGCACAGAACCAAAGTTCGACATACAGTTTGCTCCATAATAATTGTGGACAAAACATGTTTGTTTACTTAATTAGCTCTGTATTCCATTCCACAACTTTATATGCGTAATAAAACAATTCTCATGCGGTTAAAGTGCATATTCTCAGCTTTTATTTAAGGGTATTTTATACACTTTGGTTTCACCAAATAAAAATTCTAGCATTTTTTATACGTAGCCCCCCCCTTTTCAGGGCAATGTAAATTAAAGTAATCATGTGCAGTATTTTGTTGTATATCCTTTTCATGCAATGCATGCTTGAAGTCTGTGAATCATAGACATCACCAGATTCTGCAAACAGTAGTCACTGACACATCCACGCCTATGGTGAGAATTGTTCAGTCATCAACTGTAGACGTCTTCCTTCCTTCCTTCCTTCCTTCCTTCCTAATCAAATCAAGGCTAGATACTGAAAGCTCTCTTACTGTATATCTGCACTAAGGAAGCAATTGAACATGCCTGACTAATCAGAAACACCTGTGATGCCATTTGTCCCAAACATTATAGTGTCCTGAAACAGAGGGACTATGTATAAAAAGTGCTGTAATTTCTACATGGTGAAACCAAAACGTGTAAGAACACCCTTTAATAACAGCTGAGAATCTGCTCTTTAACCACATGTGAATTACAAATATAAAATTATGGATGACAGAGCCAAATCAAGAAGAAAAAAAAGAAGTCTTTGTCCCAAACATTATGGAGCTCACTGCAAATCAAAGGCAAGACATAGGAGTAAAGGCATTTACAGTGGCACCCGTATAGTGTAGTCGACTGAGGCGCTGTCTCGGGTCTTGATTTTACCAGACGCGTTCCACAGTCCGCTTCCACGAGAGCAAAGCACATGATCCTCGCCAGAGAGAGATACTATCACCCATCTCTGGCTGGAGGCCGAAGCCCTCTTTAAACTGTCATTCCGGGGCCTCACTGTGCACCGGCTATCAGCCCGAAAGCCGGCGTCCTCGGGAAGCCTCCGTAGGAGCGGAAAGCATCGCGCCGCTTTAAAAAACGTTCCTCACAATGGGCCTAGCCTTCAGCACACAGCGGTGTTCTTCACACGCAGAACGCTCAGATTAAACATCTAGCGGGGAGAACGTCCTTCGATTTTTTTTCAGAGTCTGAAGGAAACCGAACAATCTCATGTTCCGCAGAGGTGATCGCATTCTCCTCGCGTTTTAGGAAATGCATGCAGTCGTCTAGAATCTACACATGGTTATTGTGCATTTACTGTTGTTCAGGCTAATTCTGCTTTCACCTCACAACAATTATTTCATTAAAACAGAGAGCGACTTTCTCCTTGAGGGTCTCTGTCATGAAGGGAAAAAATCTTCTGGCTAAAGACGCCAATGGTGAGATGTTTTTGTGTGTTTCCTTTGATTAGTAGTGTCACTACCAGTGGAGCTACACGTTCATTTTCACTGATATGAAAATATTTCATTGATTATCATTTATGTCGCACTTGAAAAAACATTATCCGTCATCCTTTAGACTGTTCTCTTTGCTCATCGACCTTACGGGCAGATTCATTCTAAACGCAATGCAAGAAAATCGCGTCCAAAACCATAGCTAAGGATGTAGCGCATTGCCATTTAATTGAATCTGGGCTTTAGCATAGTAGCCATTCATGGCCATTATAATGGAACTGCGTATGGTTTTGGAACACACGCTCGCCTTCAGTGTTGCACCGGCGCCGGTGTCTGACCTGGAGTTCACGCTCTAAAAAGCTCCGACAGGTCATTCATCTGGCTCGGCCCGTGTATAAAACTGTAGCGGCGTGAGTCGTCAAGCATTTCCTCCTTTGTTTGACCCTCTTTGAAATGCACGCGCTGACGCGCGGTTCGTCGAACCCGGGGCGCGTCGAGAAATAAGTGGCTCGATGGCGTAACATGAGGCGGGCGCAGATGCCTTCAGAGGCAGATCAGCCAGATGGCAGCCTGTTGCGCGTATTAGCTGCATGTGACGGAGGAAGAAGTTCTGTCTTGACGACTGTGTCACCTTGGGGGGGGGGGCCTGGCAGGATACAGTGACCCCTATTGCATGCTGGGCATCCTCCTGGGACAAAGCCCCAAGGAGCCGGAGGAGAAGAAAGAGCGGAGGTTCAGCTTTCGAAAGCGGAAGGACAAGCTGGAGAAACGGCCGAGCGTGAAGGAGGTGCTGGCGGCCCGGTCCATCCAGGTCACCGAGGTCAAACCCGAGACGCTCAACCCGGTGTGGAACGAGCACTTCATGTTGTGAGTACCGCGACATCGCCCCGTCCCGCAGATTCCGTTTTTACGTGACCGACGGCTCCAATTAGCGGTTATAAAAATTCAGCTGCATTTTAATGACGTTGGGGAGAAAGAGGGAGAAAGGCTCTAGTTCAGAGCGAGAAGAAGTGAGGTTGGAAGAAGAGAGAGAACTAGAGAAGCAGGAGGTTAAAAATAGAGATGGTCGCAAACAGGAAGGAGCTGGGGGTAGGGGCCCATGAGAATGCAGTGCCTTCTGTTTCATTCTGATATCAGTTAACACATCATAATGCCCCCCCCCCCCCTTAAAAAGACAACATGGTGGACTAATATTTTCTGAACAGTGGTGGGACTACAACCACCAAAAAATGTAAACACCAAAGCACAGTACCTGAACAGGATGTTAGGTCATCAGGTGTGGCCCGTGCTGTCTGTAAGCACTATGGCACACAGTCAAGTGTCTGCATTTCTGCACGACTCCCACAGCACTCTTCCACCAGAAAGTCATCTCATGTTCAGCGTATGGAAGTGGACCACACCACCTCAGGGGGCTGCTCCAGAATTCGACATACATGCTCAGTGGGATTCAGAGGCAGTGACTAAGAAGTCCCAGACCAATGACCAAAAGCCACTGGCTTGTCCACGGGGCAGAGCTCTAAGAGTGTCTGGTCTGTATTTCTGCATGTGTGCTTATAGAGAGCACTATTCCGAATTAACTGATGCTTACGTTTAAAAATCTGTTAATGTTCGAGCAGCACATCTAAGGATATTGTGCAAACAGGAGGGCTAGACATATGTTGAATTAGCTAGAGAGAGAGAGAGAGATAGCGAGAGACTCTCTTTGACAGATTTTTAGAAAGTTCCAAAAATATTTTTTGGCAAAGTTACCCACTTTGCCAAAGAAATTCTCATGTTGCCCTCAAACTGGGAACCAAATGGAGTTTCAAACTGTTAACATTATGCATGCAGATGGTGTTTCATAATACAGTATCAATCTGGCTGTGATCCAAAATTGTGTTTTTCTCGTTTTATTCATATTACCAGGGGAAAAAATAATACATATATTGTAAAATTATTAAAAGTGCAGTAGGTTTAAGATGTGGGTGTTTCTAAACTTATTTTATCATCAAGATTTCTTGTCAGTTAGCAAAAATGGTCTATAATTTTTCCAACACAGATTTTTCAATGAAAATTTTTTAAGAATGTACAGTATTTAAGGAACGCATTTTATTTGTATATTTTTTGAGCGAGCGACTTAACGATACAGCGCTGGACCGTGGGTGAAAGGTGGCTCTGAACCAGCGATGGGAACACGCGAACCATCCCGTTTAATTTCACGGGCTTTGAGGAATAAACTCACTTAAAGGGCCGACACCGCATGCAGCGAGACAGTTTTCGAATTTCGGTCGAAATGAATCGGTGTTTTCTCAGTCGGGATGCATCGGAAGGCGAGGCGGGCTATTTTAAACCACGCTCTCCAGTGACTCAAGCCCCCCCCCACCCCCACCCCCACCCCTGTGTCTTTTACAGCGATATCGATGACGTCACCAGCGATCTGCTGCATCTGGACATATGGTGAGCCCTCTTTACGCGACGATGCGGCTAATTCCCCCAGCATTACCGCACACTAGCCATTTGCCGTTTGCCATTCCCATTTCATTGTAAGCCGTCATGTCCTCAGTGCTTCCTCCTCGGTGGGAGTAATTAACAGTCGTGCTACAGTGTGTCATCCTCGGAATGTTTCTTGTCCTACAATGCGTTGACAGTGGTGGCATTTTTTTTTTTTTTAGATATGTTCCTGCTTCAGTAGGAACTCTTAGGAACACTCTCCAGCTGTGTTTTTTTTTCTTTTCTTTCTTGTATATCAAAGTTAGAAATTGTCTTGTTTTCCGGAAAAGGTATGTGAAATGTGAAAAGGTATTTGAAAATGAACAGCTCAGTGGGATGTTCATTTACACGGCCGATCAGTGACCTTTCCGAGGATCATTTCTGAGTGCCTGGTATGTGCACTGGGTGAATGTCAGACGGAATGAGCGCCCTGGGATTTCTTTTTGCCCTCACCCGGGTCCTTTTCATTCGCCGAATGGCGTCACATGTTATCCGTAAGTAAGGAATAATGTGAAATGCTCTGGAGGCTGTCTAAAACAGCCATTTCACCACTCACATTTTGCACCATTGTATAAGAATGTCAAAATTATTGAACGCACTGAACGATAAACTGCATTCATTTTAACCTGCCATTCCTCTTTGACTCTTAACACTGCACACCTAGCAGTTTAAGGTCCCAACACACACATGGAACTCAGGATATCTGCACCCCATAGTCACTCGCCTACACACTAGTGTCGTATCAGGATACATAATTGTGTTCACGCAGGCTACACAAGCCAAAGACATGTCCACATCTACCAAGCTAGATAGCGATCCATATAGAGAAACACTACTGGTGGACAGTAGCCTCCTCTTCCGTCTATGCATACCTGTTAGCACAGAGGAAAGGTCAAAACACAACGTTGGAGTCAGATAATCAAGATAACATTAAATGAATCCCGTTCCAGTAGCACCGGGTAAGACTACACACGTACCTTCGCCACTCAGATACTTACGCTGTTTGGTTTGCGGAGGGGTTTCTTACAGTTGGTGACCTCGACTTACTCTTTGGTGTATCTGAGGTTTTTTTTTTTTTTTTTTACTGTACTGACCTCTGACCTCCGCATTTCTCCAGGGATCACGACGATGACGTCTCTGTTGCTGAGGCCTGCAAGAAGCTGAATGAAGTCAGTGGGCTGAGAGGAATGGGCAGGTAAATAGGAGGGACCGATTAGGAAACCTCAGGTTTACCGCTACATCTATTCATTCACCCCACGCTTGTACGCAAGGCCACTTCCGTAGCCGTTAATATTGAAACGCTTGCAAACAGTTTGTCACACTGGGATAATACGTACCGGCACGGAACAGGCGGTAACATTATCGCCAATTAATACAGAACTAATCAGACCGAGCCACTGCACCAGCCTGTGAAATAATATATCACACGCACAGCCACTTAACGTCACGCTCGGTACAGATCGGCCCACCACAAAGGACGTGTTTAAGCTCCTTATTTCCATAACAAAAATCCAAACGCCGTGACTTCACACTTACCCTCTAAAGCCAGGATACTCTACTCTGGCCCTGGAGACCCGCGGCGCTCATTCTTACCGTCAGAGGAGGACCGATTTAGACCTGCAACACCAGGATGAGTCAGATCTCGGCCCAACCGGTGGCATTAATCAGTCTGTCAACTGGCCAATCGGGTGTACGAGACGGCCGACGCCACTCCTGGCCTGTAGAAGGCAGGTTTGGGGGCCCCTGTAGTTACTGTAGTGAAGCAGTGTGTGGCAGTCATAGAGCCCACTGTGTCCCATGGTGCAAACGGGGGGGGGGGGGGGGGTGCTCTCGGCTCAGTTTAACTCACTCTGGGTCTCGCCTCACGCCAGGTACTTCAAGCAGATCGCCAAGTCGGTCCGAGCCAATGGGAGCGCGGCAGAGGAGAGCGCGGATGACTTCCTGGGGTGTCTGAACATCCCCATTAACGTGAGCTACCCTCACAAACACAGCAGTGATAGCAGTGTCACTAGCAGTAGTAGTAATAGTAGTATTAGGGGTAGCAATGCTAGTAGCATGGTAGCAGTCGTAAAGGTTGTCTCAAGAACGGGAAATAGCTTTATCACCAAGCATAATAGCATAATATTCATAACTGTTCACCAGTGTTAATGTAAACACAGCAGTCCAGTGTTAATGGTGTGCTGTGTTTACAGTAGAGAGCTGTATTGCTGTCGCTGTATCGCTGTCGTGTGTCACTGTGTCACTGTCACTGTGGCCCCGCCCCCCTCCTGTGCTCCAGGAGATCCCGGTGGCCGGATACAACAAGTGGTTCAAACTGGAGCCCCGCTCCAGCGCCTCCAGGGTTCAGGGGGAGTGCCACCTGATCCTCAGGCTCTTCATCTCCCAGGTACACCCGGCCCGTCCTTACGCGTTCCCCCGGCAACCCACGCCGCCGCCGCGGTCACTCTGTAACGCCCCGGAGCTTTGACCACGTGACCTTTGACCCCCGTCTCTTCAGAGGGAAACGACCCTGAGCAAGCGGGACCCGCCCATGGCCATCCACGAGAAGATCCTGAGCCAGATCCTGGAGTACGAGCACGCCTGCGTACAGGTGGGACTGCGCAGGCCCCGCCCCCTCGGACCCGAGGCCAGGGCCAAAGATAAGACACCGAGTACAGCGTTCAGCGTTCATTCAATTCTGACAACGTTCAACACTCTCTAAAAGTTGATTTATTCAATTCACTCATTTTAAAATCCTCATAGAACAAAATGAGTTCAAATTCAGTTGGCAATCCGTGCATTGAATTTCAGTGAATTTACTGAATTGACTGAAATTAAATGGAATCGATCCCAGCTGACTGGGCCTCGATCCTGCCTGGCACTATGCTTCCTGAGATGCTGTGAATTAGACTGAAATGTGTAAATGTTGCAAAAATCACTCGCTGTTGTTGCTTTCCTTGTAGACAGAGCCCTACAGCTGGGATGGGAGGGTGTGTCAGGCAGCGTGGACTGTGCTATCCCATCATGCAGTGCAAACCGACCTCTCTCCCCTGCAGCAAGCCATCATGTAAGCTCTTGAAGTGGCAGAAATGTACAAAACTATTAAATTATTTGTCAAATGACATGCAGACGGATGTCTTTGTGAGCTTTGCGAATCAGTGAGTCATTCACGCTAGAACCGCAAATTACAGTATGCACATGTCGATCAGCTTTGTCAGTTTAAATTCTGAATCAGTGTTAATGCTATGCTTCCGTCCAGCCGTGACTTCTTCAACATAACAATACTAGCAGTGCCGATGTTGTTACAGTTATAAAAGTGCACAGAGAAAACCAGACTGTTTATCACAAGAAAAATTCCCACTGCACGCTGGAACCCAAATGTGAATCATTCTCTCGCTCCTCCAGGACTCACCTTGATTACATAATGAGTGCCTTTGTGCATTTGAGACAATGATAGTGATATTGAAGCTTGTAATAAGATCCTAACAATCAAAACTAATAACAAGGTGGTCTTATTATTTCATTAGAGACTGAAGCAGTATATAAGCTTGGGCCTCAGATGCCCTCAGATAATTTGGACCAGCCTGTGCGCTCTGAAAGGGACACGATGGCAATCAGACCAAACTAGATGCATGCCGAGGAATCAATGCTACAGAACATTGGCTCTTATTTGTCCCTATTTACCCAAATAAAAATGTCTGAATTGATGAGAACTGATGTTTGAAAAGGAAACAATTTTAGGCTATAGTGGCAATTGTATTTCTTTAGCATTTTTTTGCTTCTTACAACTCCTTACACCAGGTGTAAACAAATAGAGATTCCATGTAAGACTATCCATCTAATGCATCGAAAGAGCGGCATGTAATTTATCACAAGAGCCGCTTGGCCAGGTTTAATTCTGATAAGGCACCTGCTTGTGTTTAGACTGCTGCAGTGGGTGGCAGCACTACTCTGGAAACGTTCTTGCTGAAAATAGATGTGTGAAAATAGTCTATTCCACGCTACTAAAGGTGGACAGTAAATACCAGTGACATTTAAAGAAGCTGCCTGCCCTGATAATTGATCTACAACATTATAGGGTAGCTACGGATTGTTGGGGGCGGGGCATTGGCCGTTATCGCTTTGTGTGCTATAGTGATGGAGACCGATGGCCAATCGGTGCGAACACAAGGATGCAGACGCTGTTTAGCCTAGTCTTTAGCTGGTCCCGTCCCAGAATAAAGCCTTGCTCTTCTAGGGTTAATTCACTGTCCTCCTTTGCAGTACTTAAGCAGCGTGTTACTTGTGTCTACATTTGTTCCTGGTTATGGTTATACACTTTGTTGTACGTCGCTCTGGATAAGAGCGTCTGCCAAATGCCTGTAATGTAATGTAATGTGTCTGCCCCCTGTCTATAGACGATGGCGTTGCTATAGCAGCCATCACCGGGCCCAGCGGATGTGCTACTCCTTCCTGCTGGAGCTTCTGGGCGCCATCGAGGAGGACTGGGACCGCCAGGCTGTGAAAGGGGATCTGGTGCGTCCGCGCTACGTGGTCCTGTCCTCGAACCCTTTGCTCTAGATCCCCCACTCTACATAACCCTCCACTTTACATCTCTCTCTATACACAACCCTCCGGTCTACATCCCCCTCTCTACACAACCCTCCGCTCTACATCCCCCTCTCTGCATAACCCTCCGCTCTACATCCCCCTCTCT
This sequence comes from Anguilla anguilla, assembly GCF_013347855.1. NCBI lineage: Eukaryota > Metazoa > Chordata > Actinopteri > Anguilliformes > Anguillidae > Anguilla > Anguilla anguilla. Next base: position 6,202,729 of record NC_049217.1, read on the forward strand.
ACACAACCCTCCGCTCTACATCCCCCTCTCTGCATAACCCTCCGCTCTACATCCCCCTCTCTACATAACCCTCCGCTCTACATCCCCCTCTCTACACAACCCTCCACTCTACATCGCCCTCTCTACACAACCATCTGCTCTACATCTCCCTCTCTACACAACCCTCCACTCTACATCCCCCTCTCTACACAACCCTCCACTCTACAATCCCCTCTCTACATAACCCTCCACTCTACATCTCTCTCTATACACAACCCTCCACTCTACGTCCCTTTCCCTACAACCCACAACTCTACGTCCCTCTCTCTACACAACCCTCCACTGTACATCCCCCTCCCTCTACAACCCTCCACTGTACATCCCCCTCTCTCTACAACCCTCCACTCTACATCCCCCTCTCTCGACATAACTAATTATTATTATTAGTGAGTATTAGATATTATTATAAGTTTACAAACTGGATTCAAAACAGTGCATAATTATGACATTATGGTTAGGGTTAGGGTTAGTTAACATGGTTATGTAGTGGTAGGCGCTCTGTCACGCTCACGGCAGCGTGCGGTTCTAGAAGGTTCTGTGCTGCGTGTGCCTGTGCGCAGGAGGAGCAGCTGAGGGAGAGCTTCAGGCTGCACACGGAGTACTGCCTGTCCCTGCTGCGTAACCTGCGCCAGGTGTTCCCCTGCTCCGTCCCCACCGCCGTCGTCCGCTGCCAGCTCATGCTGAGGTAAGCCACCTCCCCGAATCCGCAGCGGGGGGAACACACCGCCTTTAACCGCCACTCGACCCGCCAGCGCACGCCGCTGCCCAAACCCAATGAATTATACAAATAGAACTCTGCATGCGGAGAGCTGGGTGGCCACATTAGATTGCATCTCAAACTGAATGTATGAAAATATATTTGTGAGAGACGTTGTCATTTCTGTGAAGCACTAGGCTCCTTGGACTGGATACTGAGCTTCTGAGCTTTCAAACAGCGGGCAGTTCTGTGGTTAATGTTTCTTAAACATTACTGTATTTTCCATCAGCAGAACGCAGATCTAAATGTGTTACAGGTACCCAGAGGAGTTATTTCCTGTGAACTCTAACCCCACAGTCAACCTTATTCTGGTTCAGTCTGTGGGGCAACATGTTATTTTGGGTGCTGTTACCAATTCACATGAACATTGAACATATTGGACAGACAAGTCCAATGACTCCTGACAAGTTAATGACTCTCTGTGGTCATTAAAGATCCCATGACACTTATCGCTAAGAGTAGGGGGTTCCCCGGTGTCCTGGCCAAATCCCAGATCTGGCTCTCGCAAAAACTTGCCATTAAAAATCATCCCCAGATTTAATTGGCTAAATAAATGTTCTCTCCCTCTCCACCTTCGCTAATGTGTGGTGAGCGTTCTGGCGCAAAATGGCTGCCGTGCATCACCCAGGTGGGTGCTACACATTGGTGGTGGGTGAGGTGAGTTCCCCTTCACTGTAAAGCACTTTGAGCATTTGGAAAAGTGCTATATAAATGTAATTAATAATAATAATATCACACAAGACTTTCTGATGGATGTTGAGTACGCTTTCCACTAAGTGTTTGAAATTAGTTTGAAAATGTAGAAAGTGGCTTTAATGGTATCATCTTAGATGCAGTATACCAATACTAAATGCTCAGCCAATCAATCAGTCATTGCCTAAACCTTTCACTAACATATTACGTGACCTTGGGAAGGAGAAACTGAAAAGCGAAGCTCAAACCACGACTGATTGAGGAGGTTGGGGAGGGGGGAGGTGGGTGGGGGACGGGGGGAGGCAGGTGGCGGGACGGGCTCACGTCGGTGACATGGTGTCCTCTTGTCCCTGACCCGTAGGGGCCTGGGGCTCATCCACACCATGCCGGTCTTCCGGTCCGTCTGTCCCCTGCACAACCAGCTGCACGTGGAACTCTCCGCCGTGATAAAGGTACGGACGGCGTCCCGACGGAACGCCGCGATGCTTCTGACATCGCCGCGCCGTCCCGCTGCTGCCGGCCTTCGTGCCGAGATCTCTCAACCTGTGCGTGTCTTTCTCACCCCGACAGAAGGGGACGGCTGAATGGTACGGGGCCACCGTCGCTCAGTTTAAGCCGGACGAAGGGGTGAGTGAGCGCTCGTGCCCCCCCACGCTTCCGCGAAACCGCGAGGGGAGGGAAAGTTCTGGAAGAAACGCTGCCGTCGGCCAGACGGTCTCTGCTGTCTTGAGTTCTGAGTTTAATGAGCGGTCTGTTCTCTCGGGTCGACCTCTGACCTCTTGGTGTTCCCACGCAGAGCCTGGAGGAGCAGCTGAAGCGGCTGGTTCTGGTGGTGGACGCGGTGTGCGTGGACGTGCACAAGGCGCAGACCATCTACAACAAGCTTTTCAGCAGGTACTGAAGCACGATTAGCGCTGCTACAGTTAGCAGTACTGAAGCACGATTAGCTCTGCTGCAGTGAGCAGTACTGAAGCACAATTAGCTCTTCAGCAGGTTTTGAAGCACGATTAGCACTACTGCAGTGAGCAGTGCTGAAATACGATTAGCTCTGCTGCAGTGAGCAGTACTGAAACATGATTAGCTCTATGACGGTGAGCAGTGCTGAAGCACGATTAGCTCTGCTGCAGTGAGCAGTACTGAAACATGATTAGCTCTATGACGGTGAGCAGTGCTGAAATACGATTAGCTCTGCTGCAGTGAGCAGTACTGAAACATGATTAGCTCTATGACGGTGAGCAGTGCTGAAATACGATTAGCTCTGCTGCAGTGAGCAGTACTGAAACATGATTAGCTCTATGACGGTGAGCAGTGCTGAAGCACGATTAGCTCTGCTGCAGTGAGCAGTACTGAAACATGATTAGCTCTATGACGGTGAGCAGTACTGAAGCACGATTAGCACTACTACAGTGAGCAGCACTGAAATATGATTAGCTCTGCTGCAGTACTGAAGCACGATTAGCTCTGCTGCAGTACTGAAGCACGATTAGCTCTGCTGCAGTACTGAAGCACGATTAGCTCTGCTGCAGTACTGAAGCACGATTACCTCAATGCCACAGCGGCGCTGAAAACCTCTGTGCTTAGTTGTCACAGCCTTTTAACTGAGAGAATAGCGAGAATAGCGTTGGATTTGTGGGATAGCCTTCTTAGATTTTTGAGCTGCCTTGTTATATTTGGGCCCTGAATTTGATGTCTGTTTTTTTCTCTCAGTTCTGTGAAAGTGGACTTCTTCAGTATCTCCTACCGGCAGCTGGAAAAACTGGTAGGGACTTTAATTCCCCACTGTTCAGTCCACAACTGAAATGATCTGCCTATCAAACAAAACATTCTGTCTGTGTTATTGTTAATTAAGCTATTTTCACTTCAGGCACATTTTCTGTCAAGATTTTAAAAAGCAAACTCCCAGATATGAAATGCACTGTGATATTCCCTGCATGACATTAGCGTGTACATTTCTTCTTGTTGTGTTATTTGTTTTTTAGTAGAGCACACATTGGCTAGTTGTCTGTTATTTGCCCACAAGCAATAGAGGCCTTGTACGATGCAAATCGTTACTTTTGCCCGTGTAAGACCCCCAGTGCTCTGTCCCCCCCCCCTCACCCGGTTCACTGGCTGGGCCGCTGCTCTTCCCCCCAGGTGGCTGACCATGTGAGCGTTACCATGGAGAAGGTGTGCGGGACTCTGGAGCAGGAAGGCTCGCGGCTGACCCAGGGGATGGGAGAGACGCTGTTCGAGCTCTACATCTCCCTAAAGACGCTCAAGCACTTCCGCCAATACCTGCCTCTCAAGTGAGCGTCATTAACCCTTCACACTCACGTTCACATTCACAGACACGCTCACACTTACACAGTCGCATTCCCATTCACAGACACGCTCACATTCAAACTCACACACGTTCACAGACACACTCACTGTCGTATTCACAGACACGCTGACACTCGCATTCACAGACACGCTCACATTCACACTTGCGTTCACAGACACCCTCACACTCGCATTCGCATACACGCTCACACTCATATTCACAGACACGCTCACATTCATAGACAGTCTCACACTCACATAACATTCACAGACATGCTCACACTCGCATTCACAGACACGCTCACACTCACACATTCACAGACACCCTCACACTCGCACGCTAACACTTGCTTAACTCCCTGATTCCTTGCAGGGATGCTAAGATGTTATCCCTGACGGGGTTTCATAACTGGTTCAAGACCTCCATTCACAAGTGGCTGCAGATAGTTCACCAGAAGTCATGTGACCGGATCCGCAGAGCGGTAGAGGAGGATCAGGTGAGGGGGGGCGTCTCTTTAGTACAAAAGAAATGACCCATTTAATCTAAATAACTTTTTCAAAGCCATTTTCACAGTTTAAATGGCAATTATCAGCTCGAACCAGTGAGTCAGATAATGTGTTTACTCCCACGTGGATTTAAATATCGTAGTAATTATTTTCAGCTGAACGGTGAAGTGTGGGTCTGTATCTGAGTGTGTGTTTGTATGTGTGTGCATGTGCATCCCTCAGTAACTGAATGAGTGAGTCAGTCAGTCAGTCAGTCAGTGAGCCAATGAATGAGTCAGTATGTCAGTGATTGTGTCAGTGACTGAGTCAGTGAGCCAGTCAGTGAGTGAGTCAGTAAGTCAGTGAGCGAGTCAGTGAGTACGTGAGCGAGTCAGTAAGTCAGTGAGCGAGTCATTGAGTCAGACAGTCAGTGAGTCAGTAAGTCAGTGAGCGAGTCATTGAGTCAGACAGTCAGTGAGTCCGTGAGCGAGGCAGTGAGCCAGACAGTGAGTCAATGAGCCAGACATTCAGTGAGTCCGTAAGTGAGTCAGTAAGTCAGTGAGCGAGTCACTGAGTCAGACAGTCAGTGAGTCCGTGAGTCAGTAAGTCAGTGAGCCAGACAGTGACTGAGTCAATGAGTCAGACAGTGAGTGAGTCAGTGAGCGAGTCAGTCAGTGAGTCTGTGAGCGAGTCAGTGAATCAGTGAATCTGTTCTGTTCGGAGCAGCTGGCTCCCATCCACAGCCTGGCCAAGCACAGCAGCTCTGCGGTGGACATCACTTCCTGCTTCACTCAGGTGCGGGACTTCTGGGTCCAGCTGGACTGGCCCGATTCGGCGGGAGCCTTCATCTTTGTGACCCGGCTGACAGACGTGAGTGTCTTTCCCACCCCTTCATAATGCTGCCATGAGCATGGTGTAACACCTGCCGTGACCAGTCACAACCATGTACTATAGTGCATGACAAATGTCATAACACTGTCACAATGTATTGTTGCATGAAATTCTTCATAGGCTGTAACACACTGTTATGACTGGTTGTGACATGTCATACTATGTTTATGACACAGTCATGGAGACTTCATGGTGTACAAGCAGTGTTACCCTAGTACCCTAGTGGGGCGACATAGCTCAAGTGGTAAGAGCACACCGCTGGCTGTGTAACACACTGTGTAATGCACACAGTTGGCTGTGTAACACACTGTGTAATGCACACAGTTGGCAGTGTAACACACTGTGTAATGCACACAGTTGGCAGTGTAACAGACTGTGTAATGCACACAGTTGGCAGTGTAACACACTGTGTAATGCACACAGTTGGCAGTGTAACACACTGTGTAATGCACACAGTTGGCAGTGTAACACACTGTCATGCACTTGGCTGGCGGTATAGCGTGTAATTCAGGTGGCAGGAGGGCGGGGCTCTGATCGGCGGGGCTGTTCCTCCCCTGCAGGATTTCTGCAGTGCAGCTGTCTGCTACTGCGAGCTCATTAAGAGGAAGATCGAGAGGACTCAGCTAGGCCAGGACCTCAAGGCCCTCACCATCCAGGTAAGGCCTCACAGTACAGGCAAGGCCTCACTGTGCAGGTAAAACCTCACAGTACAGGTGTGACCTCACCATCCAGGTAAGGCCTCACAGTACAGGTAAGAACTCACTGTGCAGGTAAAACCTCACAGTACAAGTGAGACCTCACTTTGCAGGCAAAACCTCACAGTACAGGTAAGACCTCACAGTATAGGCTAGACCTCACTGTGCAGGTAAAACCTCACAGGCCAGGTAAGATCTCACCATCCAGGTAAAACCTCACCAGCCAGGTAAGACCTCACCACCCAGGTACGGACTCTGGACACCGGTCAGCACACACATCAATGCGGCGAACATGATGGTTCTGGTCACACAGTCATGGAGCACATTAATTCTCTAGAGGGAAACATGCTTGGACAGGGTTTATCTGGAAACACTACATTTACACATCATCCATCTATACAGCTGGTATTGTACTGGAGTAATCTGGGAGTACTACAGCAGTGTCACGCTTGGGAATCAAACCTGCAACCTCTGGTATTCAAGCCCTGTTTCTTGACCAACATCTCCCTGGAAACATGTGTTTACATCTGCCTCCCATTTTCCACCCCGTTCTCCAAATGCTGTCCTCCTCCTCGTCGTCGTCTTCTTCTTCATTTCTCCTCCCTGTCGTTCTCTGTTTGTCACGCCCTCCCCGACCTCTTCCGCGGCCGGCAGCTGTGCGTGGCGCTGAACAACATTGAGCACGTGCGGGGTTTCCTGGGCAACATGCCGCGGGACCTGGACTGGGCGGGGCTGGAGCAGGCCATGGAGGAGTCGTGCGGCCTCGAGGGCAGGGAGCAGGTCAACAAGGCCCTGAACGCCCAGCTCTACAACGTGGACATGGAGCTGCAGAGGGAGGCCAAGCGCATGATCACGCACCTCACCGACAAGGTGCGGGGGGGGGGGGGGGGGGTGGCGTATCCCCAGCTGGTGGTAGTCACATGGTATGGTTTTATGTGGTTATTTCTTCAGTGAAGCTTACCTGAAAACCAGTGGGTATCACCTGCCGGTTAGATGAAGAATGGGAATGAGACAGAGGATGAGACAAGGAGAATGAGAAAGAGAGAGAAGGAGACAGGGAGAAAGAATGAGGGAGAGGAGGAGACAGGAGTAAAGTTGATGACATATGTTGATGGAATCAAGGCCACTAAGGCTTGCAAACGCGGTTTATAGAAGCTTGTGAATTCCAAACAAAAACCCTCCTGAAGCACCTTTTAAGATATTTAGCCATGATTAGATTAGCCTGATTATATTTATATAGATCTGTTTTCTAAAACTATCCAGTCCCTTACTTTGTTTCTGTGTTTCAGGTGCTGGTAGATTTGAGGAAATACATACAGCACATCAGCCTATCTCCAGACTCCATTCAGAATGATGATGTAAGCATGCGCTCACCAGTCATTGGGCGTGATGGGAAATGGGAGGGATCATGAGTCTCACTGTGGGTGTACCTACCTGTCAATCATTGACTGGTTTGAGCCGGTCAAAATGACTTTGCTTGGTATAGAAAATAACTTGAGTCATAGCTAGTATATGAACCCTCACTTTCCCACAGACCGGAATCAAATAAGTTATTTGAAAACACGTTAACCCTTTGAATTCCGGTAAACTTCTTACAGTTTATTAGCGAAGGATGCATCTATTTTTACCACAGTTCATAAAAATAATTCTTATTCTATTTGATCGTATGTACATTTTGCTTAGTCTCATGTTTTGTTGAAAATTTTCTAGGCTGAATTTAAAGATGAATGGTTTCAAGTACTTGAGCCAGATCTGCCCCCTCAGCACTTCTTACTGATGCTTCTTTCAATATGGGTTGCTTCAACGAGAAGAACAACAATGATAATAATAATAATAATAATATTTCTCCCCTGCTCCAGGCCATATCCCCTCTGATGAAGTATCTACACGACACTTTGGTCATCCTCAGCGAGTCTTTGGTGAAGGAGAACCTGGCCAGGTGACTGCTTTATACGACTCAAAACCTGCATGTGCGTCTCCAGCTGAAACGCTGTCATTCTCATTGCGCTCTTGTGAGAAAGCGTTCAGAAAGGCTCTGTAGAAGAAACCCATCTAGCTTGAGGGTTCTTTGACGGGCGCAACGCTTCAATCTGGGAGAGTTCACACTTTTCATACCTACCACAGAGGGTTTCACAAAGGGACTAAAATTAGTTCCCCTATGAAGACAAAGCCTAAGGACTCTTTTATTTCCTGAGCCTGAACCATTGAATCTGGAATATTTACTGGAGAACTCTTGGTAAAAAAAATGGGAATTAATTCCATGCATTTTATTATGTGTATCATAAGCATTATGTAAAATCTTTAAGATGTAAAGATGTAAATACGTAAAACTTGCAGCACAAAATGCGGCCTGACGAGGGTATGTGGGTGCCTGGACTGGACTGGGCAGGTTGTATGGGAGTTTCTGGGTCATCTTTTATTTCTCCCAGAAGAGTAATTACTTCTATGGCTGGGTGTTTGTCACAGAAGTCATAGGTGGCAGAGATTCCAGACATAATTTTTGTCTATTTTTCTGTCAGTTCCAGGTCTTTCTCCATGTTTAGTGCTTTCCATGATTTTTAGTAGTTTTGAATGGTAACTATAATACATATTTTTTTTACTAGCGGCAACTGTTCACCAATTTTTATTAAAAACTTCATGGACTTGTTACTGTCGTTACAGCTGCGCATGCTGTTTAGATAATTTCCTGCTGCTCTGCATGAGATCTGTTGGTTAATTTTAGTCATTTAAAAAAAAACACTGATTTCTGCCCTCTTTTCCTGTCTTCCGTGATTTTTTAACGATTTCTCCATGACTGTTCTGTGACTTTGCCAATATTTTTTGCGACAGACTCCTAGCTTTAATTATTGCGTGGCTGCTCAACCTGTACCGTTTGCTTATTTCTCGCTTGGGGAGTTGAAATTGTGTGATTCTGGCTGCAAAGATTCTCTCAGTGCATCTTTTTGCGTGAACTTCATTAAATTCATTACATTACATTACATTACAGGCATTTAGCAGACGCTCTTATCCAGAGCGACTTACACAACTTTTTACATAGCACTTTACATTGTATCCATTTATACAGCTGGATATATACTGAAGCAATGCAGGTTAAGTACCTTGCTCAAGGGTACAACGGCAGTGTCCTTACCCGGGATTCGAACCTGCGACCTTTCGGTTACAAGCGCAGTTCCTTACCCACTGTGCCACACTCCGTCCCAACGGAATTCAGTATCAGCCACACTTACAGTATCTCCGCCCATTATTTCCACGATCCTCTCTTACATGCATATGCGTTAAGGAGAACAGCGCACCGTGCGATGACTAATGTAGATGACACGCATACTGCACTTCCAGCCCCACTTGTCTCTTTGATACATAAGACCCGTGTTTCTGGGGAAGAATGCCTCATACCTACACCTGGAACTAGTCCCAACATTCTTAGTAAATCTGCTTAGTAAATACGGTTTCTGCAATTTCATGCCAATTCTGTTTCTTGGAAACAGAACGGAGCGCAAGGGTTTGTGTTTTCAGGATGCCGGCCTCCGTCGATTTACGAGCGGCAACTCAGCTTTTTTTTAAAAATTAAAAACGTAATAAAATCCCGGCTGTGCACAAAATGCACGCCCGTGAACCGGCGAGATCTTTTATTTTTTATGTTTTTATCATTCTCGGTGCGTTTAATTGATCGGAGAGCTCTCCGCGGGGAAGATTAGCTCTTTTCCGATGCCTCATTTCACTCTTTGCTGTTCTGAAAGGGCTCTGTGCTGTCACCAGTCGGAGGGCTCAATTCTAAATGCTTAGTCATGCCTGCTTGCACTCGATGCAAAGAACGAAAGGCCATTTCGCAATTCAATAATTCTTCATTTCCATTCAAATATTGTTTTTGACAAGAGTTCTCCTCGGTTTGATTGCATTCCTCTGACCATTTCAAATCCAGGAAATTGAATCTAGTGTCTGATCTAATCTAATCTACTGTCTAATCACTGTACAGCTCTTCATGCAGCTTATAACATCTCTATTACCAGACCTTTCAATGTGATATAGTTTATTCGTAAACCCTTCATATGCATTTTATATAGGACATTTTGTCAGTCGCTTCTGTAGATGTGCTATGTCATCCTTATGAACAATGAATTTGATTTATATGGATGTTATGATGTGTTAATGAAGGCTCTATGCATGCTTAATGAAGGCTTAAGCAGCATTCCTTTGGTATGAAGTTTCTGAGATGCCTGTTTGAGGTGATTTACTGTGCCTGGCCCTAAGTAACCAGCCTCTGTGTGGGGTTCTGCCCTCCCGGTCCTCCTGTATCCCAGAGTTCTGCACAGCCTGTGGGAGCAGGTTCTCCGGATGATCTTTGACACGGTGACGGAGAACCGAGGCGTGCAGATGGAGTTCTACGGAAGGTTCCACTACACCATGGAGGTCAGACAACATGGGAGTGGGTCGCAGGCACATAGTATCACCTTCCAGCCAATGAAAACACATGCTGTTTATATCACCTTCCAGCTAATGAGAAATAATGCTGTTTTATATTACCTTCCAGCCAATGAGAACACATGCTGTTTTATATTACCTTCCAGCCAATGAGAAACCCGCTGCTATATCTACAAACAGTTGTGCACACGTTAAAATCACAGAAACTGAAAACTGAGCTTTTGTGAGAGTTGGAACTGATAGAGTGTGTTTTACTCACAGTAATGAGCTCTGAATGACCAGTGCTCTCCTCCTCCTCTCAGGCCTTGGTGGAGTTCTTCCATGCGGACGGGGAGGGGCTGGCTCTGGAGGATCTCCGAAGCGGAGACTATAAGGTAGGAATGTTGAGCGCCCCCCCCCCCCACCCTGGGGCCGTTTCGGCCCGTGCTCACTTCCTGCCGCTGGCTGACACACTTCCTGCCGCTGGCTAACACACTTCCTGCCGCTGGCTGACACACTCTGCCGTTGCAGGCCCTGGAGGACGAGCTTCGTCTGAACAAGTGCTCGTCTAACGAGCTGATCGAGCAGTACTTCCTGGAGAAGATCGCACAGCAGGTAGGGCCGGGTCCGGCTGCGTCGGGCGCCGGCGGAAGCGTAGCGAGCCGCTCCGTCACGCCGACGGATCTCTCCCTCGCACGCGCCTCCTACGGAAACACTCCGGAGAATAATAATCCCACATTTAAAAGGGCACCCGGACCTATTTACCACACTATAAATACTCAGTAGTACACTTCAGCAACGGCTTGGGTTGCATTTTTATTTTCAATGTACACGTGAGGCTGAACCTGCGGAAGGATGCCGCTGGTTTTCTGAAAGTGCCGTTGACTCGTCTGTCTGCCAAATTACGACCGTCTGGCACATCGGACTGTACAAACCGTACGAGTCTTTTATTAGAAACCCCCCGAGCGGCCGAGGGCGGACTTAAAGCTGCGGCACCTGGGTGTTTGTGTTGCGCGCTCTGACTGACGGCTTGTCTTCCAGAGGATTCTCAAGCACAGCCGCTTCGGGCGGATCAGTGTGAAGTGCTACTACGAGGCCCCCGAGCAGCGGCTCACCGTGGAGATCCTGCACGCCGCCGAGATCATCGCCCTGGATGCCAACGGTGAGCCCGAGTCAAGCGGCTCTGTACATCTAGACACGATGCGTAGCCACACACCCCCACCTTCCCTGGCCACAAACCCCCACCTTCCCTGGCCTCCCTCCTCACCTGCTCCTCCTCTCTCCTCTCCTGCTCCTCCTCTCTCCTCACCTGCTCTTCCTCTCTCCTCTCCTGCACCTCCTCTCTCCTTTCCTGCTCCTCCTCTCTCCTTTCCTGCACCTCCTGTCTCCTCTCCTGCTCCTCCTCTCTCCTCCCCTGCTCCTGCTCTCTCCTCACCTGCACCTCCTGTCTCCTCTCCTGCTCTTCCTCTCTACTCTCCTGCTCTCTGCTTTCCTGCACCTCCACTCTCCTTTCCTGCTCCTCCTCTCTCCTTTCCTGCACCTCCTGTCTCCTCACCTGCTCCTCCTCTCTCCTCACCTGCTCTTCCTCTCTCCTCTCCTGTACCTCCTCTCTCCTTTCCTGCTCCTCCTCTCTCCTCACCTGCACCTCCTGTCTCCTCTCCTGCTCTTCCTCTCTACTCTCCTGCTCTCTGCTTTCCTGCACCTCCACTCTCCTCTCCTGCTCCTCCTTTCTACTCTCCTGCTCTCTCTTTTCCTGCACCTCCTCTCCTGCACCTCCACTCTCCTCTCCTGTACCTCCTCTGTCCTCACCTGCCCCTTGCTTTCTCTATCTTAGGTCTGAGTGACCCCATCATCACTGTGCCTGTCTCTCTCTCTCTTAGGTCTGAGTGACCCCATCATCACTGTGCCTGTCTCTCTCTCTCTTAGGGCTGAGTGACCCCATCATCACTGTGCCTGTCTCTCTCTCTCTTAGGTCTGAGTGACCCCTACATCATTGTGCCTGTCTCTCTCCCTTAGGGCTGAGTGACCCCTTCATCATTGTGCCTGTCTCTCTCTCTCTTAGGGCTGAGTGACCCCTTCGTCATCGTGGAGCTCAGTCCCCACCACCTCTTCCCCAATGCGAAGAGCCAGCGCACCCAAGTCAAACCCAAAACCCTGCACCCTGTCTTCGACGAGCTTTTCTACTTGTGAGTGACCTCTACCGGCCGTGCGTAGTCATGCATTGCATTACAGGCGTTTAGCAGACGCTCTTATCCAGAGCGACTTACACAACTTTTTACATAGCATTTTACATTGTATCCATTTATACAGCTGGATGTATATCGAAGCAATGCAGGTTAAGTACCTTGCTCAAGGGTACAACGGCAGTGTCCTTACCCGGGAATCGAACCTGCGACCTTTTGGTTACAAGCCCAGTTCCTTACCCACTGTGCTACACTCCGTCATGCGAGGCCCTTCCCTTTTTTCAGTATGACAGTGCCCCCGGCCACACGGCAAGGTCCACACAGAAACGGTTTTGTCGAGAATTGTGTGGAAGAACTTGACTGGCCTGCACAGAGCCCTGACCTCAACCCCATCCAACACCTTTGGGATCAACTGGAAAGCCAACTGCGAGCCAGGCCTTATCACCCCAATCAGTGCCCGACCTGACTAATACTCTCCTGGCTGAATGGAAGCAAATCCCTGGCACAATGCTCCAACGTCTAGTACAGTGGTTGAGCGTCTTCCCAGAAGAGCGCAGGTTGTTATAGCAGCAAAAGGTGGATCAACTCCAGTTAATTTTGGATGAGATGTTGGATGTCAGGTGTTCACTTACTTTTGGCCATGTAGCGCATGTGTCTGTGCTGTGGCAGGTAATAATGCAGGTAGTGTTGTGCAGGTAATGCAGGTAATGCGCTTGGCCCTGGAGCACCCTCCCCATCTCTGCCCGTTTCCCCCTCAGCCACGTCAGCCCAGAGCAGTACAGGAACAGGTACGCTTGCGTGACCTTCACTGTGATGGATTACGATTGGCTGTCCACCAACGACTTCGCCGGGGACGCCGTCGCCCCCCTGAGCGACTTCTGCTGGCCGGGCCGTCCAAGCGCCTCGGCGGGGGGGAAGAACCTGCCCCCGGTCATCCTGCATCTGTCCCGCACCAAACCCAGCGGTAAATCACCCCCATCTCTCCTAAAGCGTTCTCGTACCTGTATTTTGTTGTAGATTTATGAAAGAATTTCACGAAATGTCAAGTGCTGTGAAGGCTTTTGTACAACCTGCAGTTTTTTTACTTAACTATCTAGCTAGCCAGCTGTGCTCCAGATAATTTGCGATGTACTAGCTAGCTTTCACTTGCATAACCCGGTAAAGCTATAGTTACAGCTAGTTAGCTATCGATCGATTCTCGCTGTTCCTCTTCCCTGTCCGTGGAGGGTAACTATGTGGTCGAATGCTTAGCTAAATGTACTTATCGATGGCTACCTGTTTCTAATATAGTTTGAAAGAACAGCCCAGTTCAGAGTTTTATGTTTTCAACATAAAGTGCAAGTCTTTGCAGGACAGAACGCATTGAGAAAATAAAATTAATACATTTTTTTAAGGTGGCCAATTGTCACCTTTTATATGTACCTCGTGTGACTGGGGGGATCAATTCCCTGCCGGTGCGTTTTGTTCCGCGATCCCATCTTTGTCCGTTACCCGCTCCGATTTCCCACATTTGAACAAAGAGGGAAATACAGGAGGAGGCAGGACTCTGCTCCTTATAAAGAAAGCGATAATTACATAATGCCATAATTGCTATTGCACTTCCCTCCAGAGGGCTATATTATACGACAGGATAATTCCAGCCTCCATTTTGGCTCCGCTTGTCTCTCCCGAACAGAGAAGTCCATCGTGAAGATGCTGGAGGCCAGAACCGCCGACCGAGAAGCGCAGGAGTTCGTGCGGCGGTTGAAAGAGATCGAGAAGGCGATGGAAGAGGAGTAAAAAAAAAAACTCGGCGTTTCCGGTATTCGATAAAAAAAAAAAGAAAAATCTCTCAACACTTGTGATTTTCTACTGGTTGTACTATAGCGTGTGCGTACGAGTCGGAAAGGAAAGTGCTCCGGTACATGTGCTTTTTGTAACATTTTTGACAAAGGCGGCAAAAGACCATCGTCGTTTTTTTTCTCGTCTGTGACAAAGGTCCCGTTGCGGTGCTGTATTTATATTTTCTAACCGTGGCATAACCTCGTTTGCTTATTTTTTAAAAGTCGAATTGTGAAGAGAATATTCTTATAAATGTTTTCTCGTTCTTAAGTGATGATATATTTTTTTTAAGATGAGTATACAGTAATTCGTTTGTGGCTCTTGAAGCGCAGTCCGCATTGGTCATTTGTAACCGTGGGTGTTAATGGGTCCTCCTTGAACTGTGCTGAATTGTCGTGATTTTGTAACTCTTTGGGACGGAGGGTGATTTTCGTCGACAACCAGTTCCTGTGGTCTTGCCTAAAAAGTTGTACTTCACTGTCAGCTGTACTGAGAGATACGTGTGCATGTCGTCGAAGTGATTTTGAAACTTGGTTTAAAAAAAAAAAAAAAAAAAAAAACAGTCAGAAGCACCCCTTTCACGGTGCACACCCAGGTAAAATTTTCTGGAGTCTTTTTCTCTGTCTGAGTTCGCCCGAGGGGGGGGGCATTAGCGCCCTACCCATGTAGCTGTTACTTCAGATGTCTTCTCTTTAATTACGACATTCTAACGACATGATTTTGACAGCATGTTTCCATTTTGAAGTGTGACTGTAGCCCTGTTCATTAATTCTATGAGTTACCAGTTGCCAATATTAGTCGTGAGAAAACAGTCCTTGAAACTGATTTCTGATAGATATGTTTATGCCTACAGTAATATGGTATTGATTTCTAGTTTTTCTGACGCACTGCATACGATTTGCAATTTAAGAGCCCAAAGCGGGCGGGGCAAGTATATTTAATATTGGGAATTTGATGAGAAGGGCTGCAGTAATGCTTTAAAAATGAGGCGTAAAAAAAAAGGTTTTTAAAGATGCTGGACTCGCCCCCAGCAAGGCACAGTACAAGGTTTTCAATGTAGCAGAAGCCGGGAACGGGCTTCTCTGTGTTTTCCAGATGAAATAAACACAGACTACCGCACTGCAGTCGCTGTCTTTGCTCGTAAACGGTGTCTGGCGCTCGGCACGCCCTCCTCCTCCTCCTCCTCCTCCACCACCTCATCTACATCACTCTCTCCCTTC